>NW_015649570.1:177653-178944 GCF_001515625.1 Sinocyclocheilus rhinocerous | reverse complement strand
CTGAGAAACCTGATCAAAGTGCTCTAGTTATTGGCGATTCTATTGTACAGAACGTGAAAATAGAGACACCAGCCACCATAGTCCAATGTTTACCGGGAGCCAGACCGCCTGACATCTTGTCTTGGCAAATTTAAAAGTGCTGGTTAATGCTAAATGTAAATTCAGTAAGATTGTTATTCACGCCGGGGCTAATGATGTTCGACTTCGCCAGTCGGAGATCACTAAAAATAACATTAAAGAGGTGTGTGAACTTGCAAGTATGATGTCAGACACTGTAATATGCTCTGGTCCCCTCCCTGCTTACCGTGGTGATGAGATACATAGCACACTCAATGGCTGGATGTCTAAGTGGTGCCCGAAGAATAACATAGGTTTCATAGACAATTGGACGAGTTTTTGGGGCAGACAATGATATGATCACTGATCATAACCTAGATGTGCTGTTTGACAGAAGCCTGGCTAAAACTTGATGATTACATTATTTTAAACGAGTCTTCCCAGTTACAAGTATGGTAGAACCATCACTTCTACCACAAAAGACTGCTTTGTAAGTAATCTTCCTGATTTATTTCAATTCCTCAGCATTTCCAATACCTCAGAAAAACTTGATGATGTAACAGAAGCTATGGACTCTCTCTTTTCTAACATTTTAGATACGGTTGCTCCTTTATGCTTAAGGAAGATTAAGGAAAACAGTTTGACAACGTGGTATAATGAGCACACTCGCACCCTAAAGAGAGCAGCCCAGAAAATGGAGCGCTTGTAACTGCAGGTTAAATGCATTCATGTTCTGCATTAAACAGTGTGTAAATACTTCTAAATGCCACTTCAGGTGCAGCTTATGTCTGGATTGCAAAGATGAATTTTGTTGAAGAATTTGACTCAAAAGATAATACTCACTTATAGAAAAAATGGCTTTATAAAGGTAAAATGCCCATAAAAGGTAAAAATCAATTTAAACTTATTGAAAAAGATGAATTTCTATCTGACCACCACACAGAATATGAAGAATATAAAAAACTTTAGGAGACAGCTGTCCACGAAAGTCGTTAAAATAACAGCATGATAACACACTCAATCAGTTGAATGAATGACTCAGTGACTCACTCATTAAGTGACTTACCACCACTTACTGGTAGTTTAGTTGAGATGTAGGAAAGTATGCATTTTTCCCCTCAACATTTCTTATTTGTATATTCATAAATGCATTTAAAACATTAATCTCATAACATTATTTATTGCAGTTGTAATTATTGTTATTTGCAGTGTAAATTATTTAATCTGACTGGTA
>NW_015649570.1:177127-177494 GCF_001515625.1 Sinocyclocheilus rhinocerous | reverse complement strand
CCACTTACTGGTAGTTTAGTTGAGAAGTGTGTTGAAAAGTATGCATTTTTCCCCTGAACATTTCTTATTTGTATATTCATAAATGCATTTAAAACATTAATCTCATAACATTATTTATTTAATTAGTAATTATTGTTATTTGCAGTGTAAATTATTTAATCTGACTGGTAACAGCCCTATAGTGTATATTGAATTTAATAAATTGTAATAATTTGGTTAAAAATAGGCCTTTGTATAGGTAAATAAAAATATGCAGATTTAAGTATGTAAAAGCTGATAGAACACTGATGAAAATATTGCTTCAGAATAAATTGTTTACTCCACCAAAAATCTCAGTGATGCAGTTATTTTGCGGGGATATTTTGTA
>NW_015649570.1:164806-176711 GCF_001515625.1 Sinocyclocheilus rhinocerous | reverse complement strand
CTCTCCTTTTGCCAAACCCCCAGACAACATCACATCCATGCCATTGCTGAGCAACAACAACAACACGGAAACATGTCGAAAAGTCTAACTTTAACCACGAAACCAGATCGGCCGACCTGTAACGTTACACTCTTTGTTTTGCTTCCTCCAGCTAGTGCTGTGACGTCGGCTGACCCTAGTTAGCTGTGGTTGGCCTGGCCGTGCGTCACTCAGTACACAACAGGCCAATCAGAAGAGAGGCTCATGAATATTAATTAGACAGACCAAAATCGACCTGTTCTCAGCAGAGCTCCTGAGAGAGGAGCTGTAAAAATATATTGAGATGGTTTTTGGTACTTATACCGCAAATATATATTCTTAAGGACATCAAAACCTCAAATAAAATTCCAGAAAGGTGTACAATATGGGACCTTTAAATGAAGGATTGCAGAAATGAGTACACCGTAGATTTAATTCAGAAAATGTGTAATATTCTAGTACTTAGTATGTCCTCCAGAACTTAAAGTATACTGCTCTGACCCTTCTTGGCACTGAGTGTACAAGTTCATGACAAATTTTTTAATAATTAAAAATTATTAAAGTTTAACTCCTGGAGGACGACCTCCTTAAATGCTCTGATCTTTAATGGGGAGTTTTGCTCAGCTCATCTCTACAGAATCTCTCACAGCAGCTGAGTGAAATACATGTCCACTGAAGGATTTTCACCTTGGGATAATGAATATATTCATTGTCATGCTGAAAAAATGCCCAACAATGCAGGGAATGAGAAGAGGGTAGCATCTTCTGTTTCAAGTTTTTGTATTACATCACACAGTGGTGTGTAAATTCATGCTAGCATTGATAAAGTACAACTCCCTCACACCTTCAGCACTCATACATCCCTATAGAAGAGCTTTACTACCACTGAATGTCACTGTGGGTACCAATCACTTCTCGCTGTACTCCTCCTCTAGCAACACCAGAACATTTTGGATGCTTTTGGATCCGAAATGATTGACTTGGTCTCTTGAGACCAGAGTATGGATTCCCAGAAGTCTCTATTTTGTAAATATGGGCCCTGGAAGAGGTTAAATTAGTTTATTTTGCTTTGGCTACAGTAGGTAATTCTAGTGGTGACAACCATGCATGTCACTTCTGCAGGCTGCGTCATACTCTGTGAGATAAAGTGTCACTCTTTTCATAGCTTTTGCCGGCTCTGAGACACTTGCATGTTATTTCTCCTGCTCTTTTTCTAGCAAAAATTCACTCATCACTAAAGGAAAACTTAAAGTGAAGACCTGATTATTTCAGGAGCCATATCACAAGTCCATTGTTTTTTAATGTTTGTGCTACTTCTGCTATATTTTCACACTTAAAACAATAATTTGGTATTCCTCTTGTACCATTGTCCTCTTTTATGCTAAGAAATAAGTCACCTGGCAGTTCTCTCCCGAGTGGTTCCACTGCTGCCAGCATTAAGTCTGAGTATGATTCAGTGGGCTATATAACACTTTTAATTGTCACAAAAAGTTTTGGTTCAATATACTTACCTGTTAATCAAAAATAGCCTTAAACCTATACACTTTTTAAATTTTTTTTATTTAGTAACTTTCAGGAGGGTGTATTTTATCACTTTGATACGAAAATCTTATTTTGCTGAATCATTTTTGCATTCTTCGTTGGTAATTGATCAAGCAGGCTTGTTGGAACATTACATCTCCAAAGAACCCTAACATGTCTTCTAAGTAAAGAGTAATTGCTGAATTTGTTAAGTTTTAGAGGGGGTTTTCTCATTTATGCTGTGCACTGTATGTATGTAATAAAATTTGTATTTTCATTACAGGTTTAGGTCTTAAGTTTCATATAAGGTTGTATTAAAAAGGTCTTTAAAAGTCTTAAATTTAACTTGTTCATGTCTGCAGAAACCCTGTAACCAAACAGTTTGTATTCCCATTGACTTCCATTGTATTTTTTTGGCCATACAATGGAAATCAACCAAAAAAAAAACATTCTTGAAAATATCTTCTTCTGTGACTAACGGAACAAATAAAGTCATACAGGTTTGAACCAACATAAGGGTGAGTAAATGATGACAGAATTTTCACTTTTAAGTGGATTATCCCTTTAAGCATTTGAATTAGATAAAAATGCTTTTTTTATATTTAGGTGAAGATTTAAAATAGATGTTATATATCAAATTAAAAGAGAAACTGCTTTTTCAGATGACGTGTCCAGTTATTTAACATGCATTAATAACAAATCAGAATAAATTCCATTGTGAAATATCAATATTTAATTTAATTATATTATATATATTTTTTAATTTAATTATTTAATTATTTTTTTATGATAATTTTTTATGATTATATAAATGATAAATAGTGGGTATATATTGTCCTTTTACATATGGCCATTTTCTTTGCCTTTTTGGAAAAGGCAGCAAGAGAGCAAGTGATAGAAATCTACTGTCAATGGTTAAACTGACATTGTTACAATTCACCTTGTACAACAACAAACTCCCAAAATTCCTCTGTAAAATATTCCCTTAGAAAGAACTGACCCAAAATGACAGTATTTTAATTATTTGTGTTGCATGGTCTCCGATACCAAATTAATATCTCCTTTCTTGACTCTCTTGAAATGAAGCGAGTCATCTATCATTTATCACTAGATTGACTACAGTCATTTGAATGTCTGGCATTTCTCTGGTCTTGAATCGTGCCTAACCTCAAGCAAAAAACTCATTATACAGTATGTGAACAGTGATAATGTCGCCCTATCTTTTGTAACGTTTTTGTCGAATGTGATTTTTCTGACCATGTTTGGTATGACTCTGATTTATAGGGGTCTAGTTGCTTGGAGACCTGTATTGGAGGCTTCCCTCAGGTCCTGTGTGTGATTAACTGCATTTAATGAATGGGGCATTATGACACAAACAGCAGAATTAATCTCATTGGGTTCTAGACCTGTTCGGCCACACCAGAGACGGCAATCAGATTTGTAGTCGCTTCAGAACAGACCACCTTTGATTTGACCAGTGGGTTTGAATTTGAACAAAAGTTTTTATGACAGTGCTGTGCTGTCATTTATAAAGACATGTGTCTGAATTAAAGCAATATTATGGGTTAAATACAAACCAAGCTCTATCAGCAGCATATGTGACATTGCCACAGAAAATCATAAAAACGGCTCATAAAAACATTGGAAAACATGCTTTTACAATGAAAAGCCAGGGATGGTACTAGTCACCTTTTGGCAAAAATTGGGGGTTTCTACTCGAAAGCTTCTGTGATTTAAGTGCTTTTCTTTTACATATGAGCAGCACATTATTAGTATTATTAATATTATTATGATGATGATTTATTATTATTATTATATACAATTATAGTATTTCTACTAAAGGTGCATCTCAATACATTAGAATGTCGTGGAAACTTTCATTTATTTCAGTAATTCAACTCAAATTGTGAAACTCGTGTATTAAATAAATTCAATGCACACAGACTGAAGTAGTTTAAGTCTTTGGTTCTTTTAATTGTGATGATTTTGGCTCACATTTAACAAAAACCCACCAATTCACTATCTCAACAAATTAGAATACTTCATAAGACCAATAAAAAAAAAACATTTTTAGTGAATTGTTAGCCTTCTGGAAAGTATGTTCATTTACTGAACATGTACTCAATACTTGGTAGGGGCACCTTTTGCTTTAATTACTGCCTCAATTCGCCGTGGCATGGAGGTGATCAGTTTGTAGCACTGCTGAGGTGGTATGGAAGCCCACGTTTCTTTGACAGTGGCCTTCAGCTCATCTGCATTTTTTGGTCTCTTGTTTCTCATTTTCCTCTTGACAATACCCCATAGATTCTCTATGGGGTTCAGGTCTGGTGAGTTTGCTGGCCAGTCAAGCACACCAACACCATGGTCATTTAACCAACTTTTGGTGCTTTTGGCAGTGTGGGCAGGTGCCAAAGGTGGCAGCAAGTCACTTTTAATAAGTGAGTCATTGCGATTGAACCGAATCATTTAAACGGTTGATTCATTCGGGAACAAAACGCTGTCATGTTGCTCAAAGACGCAAAACAGCGCTGTGGCTTTGTTTGGAATAATTTTTTTTGGCGAAATAGTGCAAAAACAGGCAATATGGTGTATAAAACGTAAGTCTCTTAACAAAACTTCTAGTTTATTGAATTGTTGTAAAAAAAAAAATCAATATTACATTTGTACATGTAATTTTTGGAGAAAAAAGGCACTCTTCCGTGTTAAATTGATTAACTGGTGGTATAAATATACACATTTTCTGCCCCCATGTCTTGAATTTGTGATCATTCTGAATGTATTTTAATAGACTGAATCATGCAGTGAAAGAGCGCACTGTAAATGCGCACGCGCACTAGACTTCACGTAATGCGTGCACTCTGTAGGTGTTTTGAATGGTTTTTCTTTTTTGCGTCGTGAGAATATTGAGCAAAACAGCTCACTTGTCATGGTGTTACTTAACTATATCATGTTATGAATAAACTAAACATTCTGAATTTTTACCTCAGTGTGTTTCTTCTGAGTTTATGTGTGCTGTTATGCTAATTTGTTCTGAAGTCTCTCACAAAAGAGACAAACAGAGTGAGCCTCAGCGCGACCTTGTATTCTGTATTCTGCTAACTTACTGCAATTCTCTCTGATGACGCAGTAACTTACCGCGGGGAAGAAAAAATCTTCGGTCTGTCCAATGATTGTAAAGTCATTAGGTCTGTCAGACTGAAGATATTTTAGCGGTAATGTGACCAAAAATATTTAAGACCCATCGAATCCGAATTGAAGACATTTTAAGACTTTTTAAGGTCTTATATTAGGAACACGTTATTTAAGACATTTTAAAACTTTTTAAGGACCCGCGGACACCCTGTGGTTAAAAACATTGTTTAACATTTATTTTGTGTTCCGCAGAGTGAGTAAATCATGAGTGAGTAAATCATGACAAAAATTTCATTTTTGGTTGAACTTGGCAAAGGGAGCTGCCAAGGATTTAAAATTCCCTTTTTTGAAGGAAAGGAAAGAAAACCTTTCCACTTACATACTGTAAAGCAAAAAGTCTTCATCCCCTTTTTTTAAGAAACCCATCAATAAGACCATTCTTTATTAAAATTTAAGATATAGCTCACCTAAAAATGAAAAGTAGTTAATAAAAATAAAAGTAGTTCTCAAATCTCATTTACCCTTGTGTTCATTTAAAAGATTTCAGTTATTTGACATCAAACAACTTGTACTGGTGTGTCACATGACCTATTCGCAACATGATAAGCTTGAAATACATGACCACAAATGAGATTTGAGCAATATAGATTTCAGGATGTTTCAATGTTAAAATATTTGGAGTATTGAGGAAAAACATTTCAATATAGTCATTATTTTTGCTGTTCCACTTGGTGTTATAGGGTTAGAGGGTATTTCCAAATAGTTTATAATCAAATATAAATGTAAAGAGAATAACAAAAACTTAAAATAAAAATATTTGTAATAAAATAATTAATAAATGTCATTTTATTTATCTGTGAATTGCATTTATTTTTGTTAAACTCACAACACGTTTGTGGATCTCATTCCATTTACTAGCGAATGCATTATTTTCCTCTTTACGTTTATTTGTGGTTCATAATCTGTTTATTTGGAAATATGAAATGGCACACATTTCAGTGTGTTCCTCACATAAAGGTATCACGCTGCTTCAGAAAACTTGGTATTTTTGTGCCTAAGTGATATGGACACTTTTACAGCTTTTGTGTCCTTTTTAGAGTTTGACAGTATAAATCACTATCCACTTTGCTGCATGGAAACCAGAAGGTTGAGCATTTTGTCTAAGGTCTCATTTTGTGTTTCACAGAAGAAAATAAAACAGGATCAGAATAACATGCTGATGAGTAAATGATGACAGAATTTTCATTTTCTTTGTCCAATTCCTTTAACGTTTGATGGGAAAATGTATGCGTGCCGCATATGACATGCTGTTTTTTCATTGACGTTAATTTCTTTCCTCACACAGAGCAACAACCTTGAGACAGTCAGAGATCAAACAAACACTATCTGTTATTACAAAACCCTCACAAGGTGAAAACGGCAGCAGACACACTCTTACATGGACATACACGCACAATCCTATATCTCTTTTGTGTTGACAGCTGTACTGATGAAAGGAGTACTGGAAGCATTCATCAGTCAACCACTGTCCAGGACGACAGATTTCCTCAAGATGTCAATATCTCCAGCTACTGACAACGGCAACCGTCTGTCATAGTGAGCATTTATCCACTCCTGCTGTCAAACACATCTAAAGCTTTTCAAGACATGAATACAACGACAAGAACATTTTCAACCTGACTGTTTACTCAGTAGTGTGTGTGAACCTGAGGACTCTGTTCAGACCCAAAATGTCCTTCTGAAGACAGTCACTATGGATAGACAGCTGGCTGAATAATTATATTTCTTAAGAAGATCATTTCACATTTCTTGATTCTACCTTAAAGGTAACAAATCAGGATTTATAAAAGCAGAAACTTACTGCATTCGCACTTTTATGCTAATACACCAGTATGCTAAATAATTTTCTGGTGACTTTTAATGATGCAACTATGAAAAAATGAACGATTGACTGAACTACTGAACAAATGTGTGACTATATTTACACTACCATTGAAAATGTTTTTGAAAGAAATTAATACTTTATTCAGCAAGGATGCATTAAATTGATTAAAAGTAACCGTGAAGTAATCTATAATGTTACAAAAGATTTTAAGTAATTGTTAAATAAATTATGTTCTTTTGAAATTTCTATTCATCAAAGAATCCTAAAAAAATGCATGAGTGATTTCTGAACGATCATGTGACACTGAAGACTGGAGTAATGACTGCTGAAAATTCAGCATTCCCATCACAGAAATAAATGACATTTTAAAATATATTCAAATAGAGAACGGTTATTTTAAATTGCAATAATATTTCAAAATATTATTGTTTTTACTGTATTTTTGATCAAATAAATGCAGACTTGGTGAGCATGAGATTTCAAAAACGTTTTAACAAATCTTACGACGCCAAACTTTTGAACAGTAGTGCATACAGTGGGTACAGAAAAGAAACACCCCCCTTTGTGAAAGATATAACACCCACATGTCAGAAAAAAATTAAATAAAAATTAAATTAAATTAAATAAAAACCCAGAATCACCGAGTTGGAAAAAGTATCACCCCTTCCTAAAAATGACTCAATCAGTTGTAGCTAATCACCTTCTCAATGGCACACAAAGCCATTTGACTTTTAACTGTGATCAGCTGTGGTCATTTTCCTTAGCTCAGCATGAAAAGAGCTTTTCTGGAGCATTTCAATCCTTGGTAGTGCAGCTGAAGCAAACAATCAACTATGGGTGGCAAGGCACTGTCAAAAGATCTCAGAGATAAAGCTGTGGACAGGCACAAGTCAGGAGATGGATACAAAATTTTTTCAAAGGCTATCAATGCCCAGAAGCACAGTGAAGTCTATTATTAAGAAGTGAAAGGTATTTGGTACAACACAGACCCTCCCTGGATCAGGGCATCGCTCCAAACTAGATGAAAGAGCCAGGAGGAAACTGGTCAGAGAGGCTACCAAGAGGCCTACAGCAACTCTGAAGCAGTTGCAGGAATTTATGACAAAGAGTGGTCATTGTGTGCATGTGACAACAATATCACAAGTTCTCCACAAATGTGTCTCGTATGGGAGGGTTGCAAGAAAAAAGCCACTAATCAGGAAATGCCACATGCAGTCACGACTGAGCTTTGCCAAAACAAACCTTGAAGATTCTGAGGCAGATGAGACTAAAATTTAATTATTTACCTTCCAACATGACAATGACCCAAAGCACACAGCAAACCTCAGCACATAGTGGTTGAAGGAGAAAAAGGTGAATGTCGTGCATGGCCTAGTCCGTGCCCAGACTTAAACCCCATTGAAAATCTGTGGAATGACTTGAAGAGTGCAGTCCACAAACGGTCCCCATCAAATTGAACTGAACTTGAGCAGCTCTGCAAAGAAGAGCGGGCAAATATTGCAAAGTCTAGATGTGCAAAGTTAGTAGAGACAGAGACATATCCCAACAGACTGAAGGTTGTAATTAAAGCAAAAGGTGGTTCAACAAAATACTGACACAAGGGGGTGATCTTTTTTCCAACTCAGTGATTCTGGGTGGTTATTTTTGTATTTTTTTCTGACAGGTTGGTGTTATATCTTTCACTTGGATGCTATAAATTGCACTGAGTAAATACAGCTGGATAAAACAAAAACTGTGCCCGTCTTCATTTCAGTCTGCAAAGCAACAAAATGTGATTATTTTAAAAGGGGGTGATTCTTTTCTATACCCACTGTATATTCCAAATTTGGTTATATTTTAATTATGTAATTGCCTTGCTTTAAATATCCACTGTAATGTTTATTTTATCTGTGTGTAACCATAAGAATTCCCAAAGCTTACAAGAAAACAGGCAGTTGTAATATGTCAGACATACATTTTTGGAGCGAAGATGACAGGAAATTTTTTACAACCCATAAAAGAAATGAACATAAATCACTATACAGCCAGGCAAAAGCACGGCAACAGTGTCATAATTAAAATGGTTTCTGGCCTACATTTTTCCATTCATCCTTCAGCCTCTCATCTGCTGCTGTTGAGGACATCATAGAAAGTGCATGACTTAGCTTATTCAGAATATGATTACCATGTAGCTATGCTCTCTATGAAGCATACAGACCTGTTACTGGAATAAAGACTTAATGAGAAAATTAACCTTAATTCTAAACCAACGAGCACTTAAACATGGTTAATGAATGAATCAACCACTGATTAGGTTAATGAGTTGAAAAAAATATATTTGGCCAAGAATACAGAAATAGTAAAGAGTATTAACATTCATTATCATAATAATGATCACATTCTTAATAATGAATAATCCAAGTAATATCTCTATTAAAGGGGTCCTATTATGCTCTTATACAAAGTCTTGATTTTGTTTTGGGTGTGTAGTAGAACAGGCTCTCATACTAGGTTGTTCGAAAAACACATTATTTTTCACATATTTTACATTATTACAACACCTCTCTCCCCAGTCTGGCATGAACGGCTCGAATAGCTCCTGTATCAAATGAAGACCCGTCTTCTGAAACAGGTGTCAGAGGGAATAAGCCACTCACAGGTTTTCATGACAGATGAAACTGTTCTTGCAGCTTGCTCTGAGTGAAACAAACTTCAAGTCAAGAACAGACAAATAACACTGACAGGAAGTTGCTGGAAAAGTTTCTTGTTGAAAGACGATTATGAACAACCCTCTTTTTTATGATGTAAACACAACAGTTTGTCTCTTTTAAATGGGTCCTATTATGCTCTTTTACAAAGTCTTTATTTTGTTTTGGGGGTGTACTAGAACATGCTCTCATACTAGGTTGTTTGAAAAACACATTATTTTTCACATATTTTACATTATTACAACACCTCTCTCCCCAGTCTGGCATGAACGGCTCGAATAGCTCCTGTATCAAATGAAGACCCGTCTTCTGAAACACGAAATGTGCTGTGATTGGTTAGCTGGGCCAGTGTGTGTTGTGATTGGCACCACTCGGCGCCTGGTTGGGAAATGTCATGCCCCTTCACATAGCCGCCTGCGAGCTTCAGTGTAAACATTGCGTCAAAATCAAATTAATTTGAGCGCAATTAAACCCGGATGATTGTAACCACTCTAAGTTTGTCTGCCTTGGGAAAGCTAGCGTGTCTCCGACATAGTGATAACACTCATTGCCTTCTCTAGTGCAGCTCAACCAGGTCTCGTCCCATTCGTCGATATTTGTGATATCACAAATCCAGGAAAATATGCATTGTAGTCCAAACGAGTCGTTCGTTGTAGTTTTTGAAAAGTGATTTCTGTTAAATAAAATATCTCCTTTTGAATTGGACTTTGAGCTTTGTAACTTCGCAGATCTTTTTTATGCTCAAACAGCAACATTACAGACTAACTAAAGTTGAAAAAGTGAAAAAGCATAATAGGACCCCTTTAAAAAAGTAAAGAAAATTAAAATGTTTCTTCTTGTTTTTGTCTTTTGTTAAATCAAGTTACAGTAGAAACATGACAAGAAAGCTTTCTTGGCTAAGACATGTCAAAAAGGCAAACATGGCGATTAAACACTGGGGTGTCATACAGCTTTAGTCACTTTCTGTGACAGGACCACTGAGGGGACTATAAAGTGTCTTACTGTTGTGGCAATGTCTAATGGTAAATGGAACTGTTAACATGCACAAATGTAGCAGTTTCGTTTCTGGATGCACACAATGTACAAGTAAACAGATATTTTCACTGCACTGCAGCATTTAGGAATAAATGTGCCAGCTGTCTAGCAAACTGTGCATTATTTTGAACAGAACATATATTTAGAATGAGTTTCTAATATTTGAGACTGACTGTCAATGACATGCCCACTTTACCAAGACCCACTTAATGGTCTATAGATTGGTGTACATAACATTGGCAGTGGCAGTAACTGAATGACAGTCTCAAGTATTCATGTCATGCCTGCCTCCCTTAATTAACATCTCTATTACACCGTGGCATACCTGTGCACATAGTATGTATTCCAGACCCTATTTACAGTCATCTCAATGTCAAAAAGTAACCCAATTTACCTGAATCTGCCCAATTAAATAAAGCATTTTACCCCAAAACAGCAGCTGTGGGTAAAGTGTGCCAGATGCTTTTGGGGTAAGACATGTCTTCTCAGTAACCTTTACCTCCAAATGCTATTACTATAAGAAATAATTCTGAAAATTTCTTCACTACATTTAAATATTCTGAATATTAAACCGTTGCATGCTGGTTAATGAAAATTATACTAAATAAATTATAAATAAATGAATACTTTTATTCAGCAAGGATACATTAAATTAATCAAAATTGCTATTCTTTTGAACTTTCGATTCAAAGAATCCTGAAAAAAAAATTCTAAATTTTCAGTTTTTTTTAATATTAAGCAGCACAACAGTTCCCTGTCAATACTACACTCGTACTGCGTCTGCTAAGACACTATGGAAAAAAGCCTTTTTTCTCCTGAACTGAAGCCTTTTTTCAATCAGGCAGTGAAACTGCATGGCCATTCGTTCGTGCAGTATATAAAAAACGAACCAATGGCTCGGCAGCGGAGCTGTACGAGTCTATGGCGACAAAGCCCGCCAGAATGTGCGGGGCATCTGGCTATATAAGTGGGCGTTCGCCACAGGATTCTCAGATTTCTTCTCCTTCAGCGATGACTATGCTCAACGCTGATCCTGAAAGCCTGCTCGCCGTTGACACGCCTCGCAGCTGGACTGAGACCTCCCTGTTTGGCTGACCTGCTTTCTTCGCGCCTCAGCGTCACAGCAGTTTTGGTCCTGTTCCCCTGCCGTCATCCGGCGATTCTGAAAGAGCTTGTTTCTAGCAGGTAAGCCCTAAAAGACCAAAATTCTAGCGACGTTGTTGCAAATGTCGCGCTGCGAGTGTGGCTCGTGCAGGGAATCTTGCACGATGCAGAAGGGCAGTGAGTGCGCCACCTGTCTGGGCAGCCCCCACGCAGAGACTGCTAGCTCACTGAGACGGAATGCTCTCGATGAAAGCATAAGTCTCGCTCTTCTCCACTCATGGACCGCCTTCACTGAAGGCAGCTCCGCTCTCCCGTTTCTCCTCTCTCAGCAAGCCTCGGAGAGGGAAACAGCGGAGTCAGGGAATAAGCAACCGGGTCTGACCGATCTCATGCCAGCACTGTACCTGCGTGATCTCTCTCCCCGTTGCACTCGGATCTGCCGCAGAAAGGCAGAATGCTCACTCAGAACATGAGTCTCACTCTTCTCCACTCGCGGACCGCCTTTCACTGAAGGTAGACCCGC
>NW_015649570.1:163598-164288 GCF_001515625.1 Sinocyclocheilus rhinocerous | reverse complement strand
TCACTGAACAGCCCCGCTCTCCCGTTTCTCCTCTCTCAGCAAGCCTCGGAGAGAGAAACAGCTAAGTAGATAAGTAGATTGGAACCCAAGTAGATCGGAGCAGATGCTGCCATTGGCAGCTTCGAATTTGTGTGTCACTATGGCTGCACTCACAGACACGGGCTGCTTTTACCACGAAAGCAGTCTGCCCCTGTTCGTTCGCGGAAGGTGGCCCCGCCTCCCCACTCTCATGTTTCTCTCCTCCCAGTTACCTCGGAGGAAGCAACGGCGGGCTCGCGGGTTGGGCGATCAGGCTTGAGCAATTTCATGCCGGCACACATCATGCGTGCTTGATCTGCCCGTGTGTGTTACACGTGAGGATCAGCGCCCCTCGTTACACTGAGCGGCTTAATCCTCCTAGGCAGATCGGAGCAGAACGTTGGCAGCTTCACATTTGTGTGTGCGTCACTAAGCCCAGCCTCGCCCGCTCTTGTGTTTCTCTCCTCCCAGTTACTCGGCGGAAGAAATGGCGAACTCGCGGGGATGAGCGATCAGGCTTGAGTGATTTAACGACGGCAAAGTCCCCACGTACATCACTCTCCACGCAGCTGTTTGATCAGCCAGTGAGTTTACACGTGAGGATCGGTCAATCCTTCTAGGCGGATCGGAGCAGAACGCTGTCACCAATGATTCAATATCGCTGACAGCTTC
>NW_015649570.1:156748-163434 GCF_001515625.1 Sinocyclocheilus rhinocerous | reverse complement strand
CTTAATCCTCCCTAGCAGATCAAAGCAAAACGCCGGCAGCTTCGCATTTGTGTTGTGTGTCGCTGAGCCCCGCCTCCCCGCTCTTGTGTTTCTCTCCTCCCAGTTACTCGGAGGTAGAAATGGCGAACTCGCGGGGATGAACGATCAGGCTTGAGTGATTTAATGTCGGCAAAGCCCCCGCGTGTATCACTCTCCACGCAGCTCTTTGATCTGCCAGTGTGTTTACACGTGAGGATCGGCGCCCCTTATTGTCGAGCGGCTCAATCCTTCTGGGCGGATTGGAGAAGAACGCTGTCACCAATGATTCAATATCGCTGACAGCTTTGTATTTGAACGCGCCTCTCACCTGGGCCACGCCGAGGCTGCGCTGCTAAGACAGACCGCTCTTACTACGAGAGTTCATGTCTCGCTCTGCTTTGCTCGCGGCTCGCCTTCTTCAATGAAGACGGCCCCGCCCCTCAACTCGTCCGCTATCTGCCTGTTTACACATAAAGATCATCAAAACTCCTCTTCTAACGAGCGGTTTGATCTTTTTAGGTGGATTAAAAGAGAATGCTGTCACTAATGATTATTTTCACTGACAACTTCAAATTGGACGCGTCTGGGCCACGCCCACGCTGAGGCAGTGCACACGGGGGCTGACTGCTCTCGCAATGAGAGCATTAAGTCTAGCTAAGCATTTTCAGGGAAAGCAAATTTCCTCTTCTGAGTGTGGGGTCCCCATACGGCGACCAGCCTCTCAATTTAATCCAACCCCTTGTCACACGGGCTGAGGCCTGGCAGGCCATCCCTGTAGTGCCAAACTGGGTGTTGGAGATAATAAAACGAGGTTATTCACTGCAATTCGCTCGAAGACCCCCGCGATTCAGCAGCATGGTTCCCACCTCGGTTTAGAGCAAAGACGCACAGGTCCTGCACTCAGAGGTGATGAATTTGCTGGCAATAGGAGCCGTAGAAACGGTTCCCCCAGCTCAGAGTGAGTAAGGCTTCCACAGCCGCTACTTCCTCGTCCCCAAAAAGGATGGTGGGCTCCGGCCCATCCTCGATCTCAGACACCTGAATCACGCCCTCATGAAAAGGTTGTTCAGGATGACTACGCTGAAACAGATCCTTGTGCAAATTCGCTCAAGAGACTGGTTCTTTTCTCTGGACCTGAAGGATGCATACTTTCACATCCAGATTGCCCCCCAGTCACAGGCGATTCTTGAGATTCGCTTTCGAGGGAGTGGCTTATAAATACATGGTCCTTCCCTTTGGGCTGTCCCTGCCCCTGGAGTTTCACTGCGTGATTGAAAAAAGGCTTCAGTTCAGGAGAAAAAAGGCTTTTTCCCATAGCGCCTTAGCAGACGCAGTACTCGTTCCCGTATCTCAGGGAACCGAGGTTATGTTAGTAATGGAGTACGTTTTCAACATTGACAATAATGAGAAATGTTTCTTGTGCAGCATATCAACATTTTAGAATGATTTCTGACGGATCATGCAACAACAAAAACAATATTACTGTTTTTACTGTATTTTTGATCAAATAAATGCAGCCTTGCTGAGCACAAGACTTCTTTTAAAAAAATCATACCAACACCAAACTTTTGAATGATAGTGTACGTTCATATTTTAAAATTACATTTGAAATTTAAATAAACTGAGAATTTGAGCATTCAACTTCCTTGACATGACACAGCTTACCCCTAACAATGGCAACTGGACTGAATTGAAAGCAAATCTCTTAAAACCTGTGCATGTAAACACATCCCACCACTTCAGGTAAGGCTCATCTCAAATACAAATATTGGTAACACTTTATTCTAAGGACCAATTCTCACTGTTAACTAGTTGCTTATTAGCATGCATATTACTAGCATATTGGCTCTGGGTGCTAATAATTGTGGATAGATGTGTAACCAGCTACCCGATTGGTTAAAATAATAAAAAGGCTTTTTAAAGAAAAACTCCACCAGCTGCACCGTAGATATGATGCAATAACAGAACAATTATAAACACCTGTGAAGCTGGGCATGGAACATTTTTTGCCAGAATTGATGGGTTGTGCATTAAGGTTTATTGTTTGGATGTTTTAACTAACACTTTATTCTTTGTGAGTTATTCTTTCTTTGAGTATCATAAACCGATTCTACTGTAATTAATCCCCTCCAGCAATTTCACCAGACACACAATGAAAATTATTTGTATATTATTTCTCTAGAACTTGATTTTTGTGTTGAAAAGAGGCCTGGAGGGTAGTTCATGTTTTCAAACATCTTGCACGGCACCACTTACAGTTTGTATCCAGGACATTGGTTGAATCTCCCCATTGTTCCTTACGGTTCTGAATCTGAATAAAAGCAAAAAGACCCCTTCCCAAAATAATAATAATAATAATAATAATAATTGATATTATTATTATTATTATTAAATTACTTTGATTATTTTGTTCAATTTCTAAAGAAAAAATGACTAATTATAGCTATTTAACATTTGATTTCAAAAGTCACAGTTTTGAAGATTTAATGGGTCTAAACCAGAAATGATCAGACTATTGTTACTCTTTATCATTTATTAACAACTTTTCATTTATTAATAAAATTTAATATAAATATCAGTTGTCACAAACCTATTCATATTCAGCTTTGCCTTTATTTACTCCAAATGATATTTCTCTGTCTCCGCTCTCTCTGTTTGAGTAAGAGTTTAATTTAAAAGTGTTTTTATGCATTAATTTTCATGCTAAATAGGAGATGAAAAAAAATGTCAATGTTAATTTTATTTATATAGCACTATTAAAACAACACGTTGACCAATATTCTTTACATCATCTCAATATACAAATCAAATAAAGAAAATAAAAATCACCTAAAACAACAACAATAACAATAATAATACAAAAATTATCAACAAGAAGAATAAGCCATGGCAAACAAATATGTCTTTAGCTGTACTTTGAAAACATGTACAGAGTCAACGTCCCTGACATGTAAAGGTAAGTTATTCCAAAGTCTTGGTGCTACTGCCACAAACGCACGATCCCCTTTCTGGCTCAACTTAGTCCTTGGAATTTTAAGTAAATTTTGAGTTGTTGATCTCAATGTTCTTCCACTTTGATACTCAATTAGCAGCTCTGATAGATAAGTAGGTGCAAGGCCATGCAAAGACTTATACACTAATAAAAGAAGCTTAAAATCAATCCTATACTGTACCGGAAGCCAGTGTAGAGAAATCAAAGACGGAGTAATGCGTTCACGTTTTTTAATATTCATTAACAGTCTTGCGGCAGCATTTTGAACCTTCTGCAGCCGCAGGATAGATGCTTGACTAATACCCCTGTATAACGAATTACAGTAATCAAGTCTTGATGATATGAGAGCATGAATTGCAATTTCAAGACTCTTAAATGTCAGACATGATTTAATCTTGGCCAGATTTCTCAAATGAAAAAAAACTTTTTTACCACATGATTGATCTGAGTGTTCAACTTCAGGGAGCTATCAATACAAACACCCACGTTTTTAACGTGTTCTTTGACATACAAATACAATGGGCCAAAATTAAACTCTATTTCATCCCTGGCTCCTCTGGGGCCGAAGTCTTTTTCTCATTGAGATATAAAAAAATTTGTGTTACTTGGTTTTAAAGTTTGTGAGAACTGATCTACTCAATACACCAGCAGTATTTAAAGTTGATACTTCTATCCGTCCCTACTGATTTTTGATGTGTTCTTACAACTGTGTGGTGTGAGACAAACGCATTACTGGCAGGATCAACCAAGCAGCCACATGGAGACCGTAATGTGGTCTAATAGAACTTTAAAATAATAAAAATAATATTTTCCTACTGCCTGCTGCAACCAACAGACATAAGATGAACTCCAAAGCATGATTAGGCTCTTGTTGTTCTCTTTCACTAAGCCTCTAAAACACCCCAACACCTCCCCCATGAGAACAACATAAATATGAAGCGGTGTCACTCCATTTCCCTCTGCACACCATTCCAGCTAAACAACTGGCCTGGGTCTCCCCCATCACAATAATACAGTGGCATCAAAGGATCCTCAAGCAGCCCCTCATCACCAGAGAGAGCGACACATAAAATGCTGGGGGTCAGGGGTTAAGCATCCCATCTCTCGTTAGCATTTTATCCAGCCCGATCGTTGACAAGCCACTTCCCCCGATGATATTTTATAGAAGAACAGATGGTGGTTGACAATATTGGCTTTGTGGTGATAACATGAGGAATCAAATGTTCATTGATCTTCGGAGATAAATGTGCTTCATGCACTATGAAAACATACAGTAACTTTCAGGACTCAAAATTTTTTGGATTTAATGTGCAGAATGCTCATGTAAATTTCTGCTCAATCACCTGGATTGCAGTTTTTAGGGTGAGGAGAGTAGGGTAAGATATGTCGCCTACACATAAACATATTTAAAAAGGGTTCATTATAATTTTTTTTGTCAACATACATTTTCTACAAGGTATTAAAATGAAATGTCAAAGCAAACTTATTCAGGTCTAATATGCTAAACAACACTGAAGAAGGAGCACATCACCGATGCATATAATGCCATGTCTGAGCAGAAGATTTTGCTGCATTAGGTACGGTAGCGGTTATTATTTATTATTCATGTTGGCTGCCATGCTAATGGAAAAACAAATCATGCATATGAATTCATATATTCTTGCTCTCGAGTAGCTTACATAACTATCACCATGACATGAGTAATAGAATGTGATTGTAGCCATGTAAATTACCAATAATAACAAATAACTAGATTCTGAAGAAACTGTGAGGTGCTTACCATGGAATAACTAACTGCCACAATGTCACAATCTCAGAATTTTTCCTATTTACTATGTATGGCAACTGGGCCTTTAAAACGTTCCCCCACGGCAAACCAGTGCTAAGATATGGCTGGAGCTCCTAGGGGCCAAGAGATGGCTGAATGATGTAGCTATACAGTTGCTAGGGTGCTCTGGATGGTTGCTAGGGTGAGACTACACTGTAAAAAAATTCTCTGTAAAATACTGGCAGCAGAGACGCCAGCAATCTACTGTATGAATACTGTGAAATTGCTTTACAGCTTATTACCGTAAAAAATGAAATACATTTTCCAGTTTTTTTTATTTTACAGTAAAATATTGGCAGCAGAGGTGCCAGCAATACACTGTAATTCTATGGTATTAATACTGTGACATTAATTTACAGCCATTTAATGTATAAAAAAATTACATGCAGTACATTTGTGACCCTGGACCACAAAACCAGTCATAAGGGATTGAGAAAATCGCCTTTAAAGTTGTCCAAATGAAGTTCTTAGCAATGCATATTACTAATCAAAAATTAAGTTTTGATATATTTACGGTAGGAAATTGACAAAATATCTTCATGAAACATGATCTTTACTTAATATCCTAATGATTTTTGGCATAAAAGAAAAATTAATAATTTTGACCCATACATTGTTTTTTTGGCTATTACTAAAAATATACCCCAGCGACTTAAGACTGGTTTTGTGGTCCAGGGTCACATTTCTGTCATTATTTCAATTTACAATGCGCTCTAAAAAAAGGGTAACATTATAAAAAACCTTATAATATGTTCTGTCATCTCATAAATAATCATAACGACAATTAAAATACATTGTAATACTTACGCATTTGTGGTTATAACTTTTAAGAGTATGATTATTTATAACACACAATTAAAGCCATATTAAATTAATTTAATTTATAATGGATTATCTCATATCGTGACATCTAGTAAGATCTGCAAGTATCTTACTATATCTTGTGAGAGGTTAGGAGTGGTTGAGTGTTTTTGAGTGTTTCCTGTTAGGTTAATGCTAATTTAGCTGTGAGCTAGTTTAAGATCAGTTGCAATACTTTCAAATAAAAAAAAAATGCAGTGTGTGTTTTTTTGATAATACATTACATTTTATTTTGATGGTCCCCTTAGGCCCAATCCCAATTCTACCCCTTAGCCCTTCCCCTTTCCCCTACCTCTCCGTTTCGCACGTTCACGTGAAGGGGTAGGGGTGTCTCGATTCTCTTTTGGTCAGAGGGGTAGGGGTAAGGGGAAGGGCCAGATAGCCCTTCAAACGAAGATTTTTCGGGACCACACTTCAAACGAAGGGATATGAATTATCTCAGCGTAAACCGGCTTCAGGGGCAACATGGCTGCACGAGCGAACAAAAAGACACATAAATGTAAGCATTTTTGGCATTAAAGATTTTAACGAAAAGTAATCATTTGTTTTATGTTACATTCAATCGTGAGTTCATATTTATGGTCATGTTTCTCAAAGAAATGTTTGCAAAAAATCGCTAAAGTTTGCTAACGTCATATCATTACTGACTGTCTGATCAGGGCGATAACCACCATAGACATTGAGGAGGGCTAATACCCCCAATAATTAGAAATCACTAAACCCTTTCCTAAAATATTGCCAATTCGAGAGAGAGAGAGAGAGATGAAAGTTGCGTGTATGCGCGTCTGTGCGTTTCTCTTTTTAGAGTGAGTTTACTTCAAAAACAGCGATTATATCCTCTCGTTGCTGGAAAATATAATGTAGCGATTCAGTATTTAAACTGTTATTAATAAAAGTCGTGGAGCAGCGTTGACAAGTTTCTTTGCTCCTGGATGTGTGAGCTGCGCAGTCTCTGAAATGTGTGTGTATGTGTGTGTGTGTGTGTGT
>NW_015649570.1:122542-155242 GCF_001515625.1 Sinocyclocheilus rhinocerous | reverse complement strand
AAAATATCTTCATGAAACATGATCTTTACTTAATATCCTAATGATTTTTGGCATAAAAGAAAAATTAATAATTTTGACCCATACATTGTTTTTTTGGCTATTACACCCCAGCGACCCCAGCGACTTAAGACTGGTTTTGTGGTCCAGGGTCACATTTCTGTCATTATTTCAATTCTCTAAAAAATCTAAAAAAAGGGTAACATTATAAAAAACCTTATAATATGTTCTGTCATCTCATAAATAATCATAACGACAATTAAAATACATTGTAATACTTACGCATTTGTGGTTATAACTTTTAAGAGTATGATTATTTATAACACACAATTAAAGCCATATTAAATTAATTTAATTTATAATGGATTATCTCATATCGTGACATCTAGTAAGATCTGCAAGTATCTTACTATATCTTGTGAGAGGTTAGGAGTGGTTGAGTGTTTTTGAGTGTTTCCTGTGAGGTTAATGCTAATTTAGCTGTGAGCTAGTTTAAGATCAGTTGCAATACTTTCAAATAAAAAAAAAATGCAGTGTGTGTTTTTTTGATAATACATTACATTTTATTTTGATGGTCCCCTTAGGCCCAATCCCAATTCTACCCCTTAGCCCTTCCCCTTTCCCCTACCTCTCCGTTTCGCACGTTCACGTGAAGGGGTAGGGGTGTCTCGATTCTCTTTTGGTCAGAGGGGTAGGGGTAAGGGGAAGGGCCAGATAGCCCTTCAAACGAAGATTTTTCGGGACCACACTTCAAACGAAGGGATATGAATTATCTCAGCGTAAACCGGCTTCAGGGGCAACATGGCTGCACGAGCGAACAAAAAGACATCGAGAGAGAGAGAGAGAGAGAGAGAGAGATGAAAGTTGCGTGTACGCGCGTCTCTGCGTTTCTCTTTTTAGAGTGAGTTTACTTCAAAAACAGCGATTTTATCCTCACATTGCTGGAAAAAATAATGTAGCGATTCAGTATTTAAACTGTTATTAATAAAAGTCGTGGGGCAGCGTTAACAAGTTTCTTTGCTCCTGGATGTATGAGCTGCGCGATATCTAATGTGTGTGTGTGTGTGTCAGTAAGCAGCGCGTTAATATAGAACGGTAATTAAAGGCTCTAATGCACACCAGCACACCAGTATAGGTGTGTGTATTGTAGGAGCTAGACGACGTATAATGACGTGTGACGTATAGTAGTGGTGTCCCAATTCTTAGGGGAATATTTTTACCTCTACCCCTTGACACTCTGTTTCAAGGGACAAGGGGAAGGGGTAGGCGAGGGGTAGGGGAAGGGGAAGGGGTATAAAATAGAGCCTCTAATGAACACACCAGCACACCAGTATATGTGTGTGTATTGTAGGAGCTAGACGACGTATGACATATAGTAGTGGTGTCCCAATTCTTAGGGGAATATTTTCACCCCTACCCCTTGACATTCTGTTTCAATGGACAAGGGGAAGGGGTAGGCGGAGGGGTTGGCGGAGGGGTATAAAATAGAATTGGGATTGGGCCTTAGTCTATTGACTATAAGCAACTTAGCAACTACATGCCAACTAACTCTCATTTAGAGTATTAGTAGACTTAGGTTAAGGTCAGGGTTGGTAGAATAAGTTGACGTACTTGCGAATTTGCTTATAGTCAGTCTGTTGGGGAACCATCAAAATAAAGTGTTAGCAGATATTTAGCAGACATACTACTAATACTCCAATGACTGCTAGTTGACATGTAGTTGCAAAGTTAGCCTACTTATCAACAGTTGTGTAAAGTGTACCATCAAAATAACCCTACTGATATTACAATAAAAATAGTTCAAAGCAAATGTGAACACATTCATCTTATCTGATATCTGATTTGTTGGCTGTTTGAGAAAAAAATTATTATTATTATTTTTATTAATATTATTTATAAATGGTATTTGTCTGCTTTAAGTAAAGTGAAGTTACTTTACTTAAAGGCACAATATGTACGTTTTCGCCGCTAGAGGGCACATATTCAAAACAAACAAAGAATCAAAGGCATAGTTTGATGACGCCGTGAATCATGGGAGTTGTCGTCTTCATCCCCACAGCCGACGCAATCCGACGGGACTCGGAAAGAAATCATGTTCATGGATGAGCTAATGATTTATTAACGTCGTAGTAAGAAGCAGGGTGAGGTGGAAAGCCGTCGAAGTGAAACGAGGCCGCTGAATGAGCGTGACACACGGCTCGAAAGCAGCTGAGCTTTTATTATGCCACACTTTAGCGCTTCCGCTCCTTCCGGTCGTGCGAATGTGGGGTCAAGCAGCGCTGTTTTATCATACTAGATACGTTTAAAAGTTCTGTTATAATGCTACTCTGTGCGGTCATCACCTGTCTAATAAAATGCATAACATATTAAAGCGTCTTTGGTGTTTCCATGTTTTCTACAAAACAAAACCGGAAATCGAGGGGTTATGACGTCATTGGCAGGCGACACAATGACATTATGGACACGGTCTGTGTCACTAGTTAAAATTGCTTATTTCTCTGGATTTAAACATTCTTCGAAACATTTGGGATAAAGTACACAAGTCAGCAAAATATATAGCACTTTTCTAGTGGTTTTTGGATATTTTAATAAAAAAATCTTACATATTGTGCCTTTAAAGCAGACAAAGACCACTTATAAATAATAAGACCGCATTATAAAGCCTTTTGGATGTTTTCATGATGACTTTGTATTTGTCATTTTACAGTAAAAACTAATAAGATGTACTAAGTTATTGTGCAGATCTTAAACAATGGCAAGATATGAGACTTACATTACATTATAACTATGGGAAATATAATTCATTGTAACTTAAGTGGATGTTCATGGTGTTATAAATCATCATACTCTTAAAAGCTATAACCACAAATAAGTATTACAATACATTAAAACTGTTCTTATGATTACTTATGAGATAATACAACATATAAGGTTTTTTATAATGCATTATTCATTCATTATAATACCTTAAGAATACCCTTATAATGTATCATAAATACGGGCTTCATAGAAAGTGTTACCAAAAAAAGCTCTGGGTCAAAAAGAAACCCTAAAACAGGTTGGAAATTAAAATCACACAAGAAATTACTACAGTAAAAACACAGGCAACAGTAATAGGCTAATAAAAAGGTGAGCATTTATTTATAAACATGAACACCCAAAATTCTTGACTATTTCTGTTTTTTATTATACCAAGACAACTAGCAGTAATGAGAACTGTTTACGGTCACATTACGAAGCCAGCTAGCACCAGTGATCATCTTTGCTATCATTTTTCATGGAAAAGTTAGGCTAGATATGAGGCATGCATCACTGATTAGTGAACTATTTCAAAATTATTTGATGCAACATATACATTTGTAATTTTTTTTCTTTATAGTTATCTGTTTATTGGTGCTTTTTTCTTTTAAACAGATATGTAAGACAAGTAGGAATCACTGTATAATCTCCTGTCAGTGGGATCGTATACCCATCAGGGTTTGATAAGTCAGTGGGATCGTATACCCATCAGGGTTTGATAAGTCAGTGGGATCGTATACCCATCAGGGTTTGATAAGTCAGTGGGATCGTATACCCATCAGGGTTTGATAAGTCAAAAGGCAGAAACTTTGTAGATATGCACTCAAATTCAACCTAAAGGGTAGTTATTTTAACTTTAAATTTCAATTGTTTATTTTATTATTCATTTGTTGCTATTTTGATCTTTCTGCGGCAAATGTCCTTTTAGTCAATTTCTGTCATAGTCATGTTTCACTTTTTTAATGGAAGTAGAAGAGTGATCAAAACCAAAGAGGAAGACAGGATGCTCTTTGAAGAATTACATTCCTCTCCAATTGGTGGGCACACAGGGATTGGTAAAACACGTGCTGCCATCTGTGCCAGTGTCTAATAAAATGCATAACATATTAAAGCGTCTTTGGTGTTTCCATGTTTTCTACAAAACAAAACCGGAAATCGAGGGGTTATGACGTCATTGGCAGGCGACACAATGACATTATGGACACGGTCTGTGTCACTAGTTAAAATTGCTTATTTCTCTGGATTTAAACATTCTTCGAAACATTTGGGATAAAGTACACAAGTCAGCAAAATATATAGCACTTTTCTAGTGGTTTTTGGATATTTTAATAAAAAAATCTTACATATTGTGCCTTTAAAGCAGACAAAGACCACTTATAAATAATAAGACCGCATTATAAAGCCTTTTGGATGTTTTCATGATGACTTTGTATTTGTCATTTTACAGTAAAAACTAATAAGATGTACTAAGTTATTGTGCAGATCTTAAACAATGGCAAGATATGAGACTTACATTACATTATAACTATGGGAAATATAATTCATTGTAACTTAAGTGGATGTTCATGGTGTTATAAATCATCATACTCTTAAAAGCTATAACCACAAATAAGTATTACAATACATTAAAACTGTTCTTATGATTACTTATGAGATAATACAACATATAAGGTTTTTTATAATGCATTATTCATTCATTATAATACCTTAAGAATACCCTTATAATGTATCATAAATACGGGCTTCATAGAAAGTGTTACCAAAAAAAGCTCTGGGTCAAAAAGAAACCCTAAAACAGGTTGGAAATTAAAATCACACAAGAAATTACTACAGTAAAAACACAGGCAACAGTAATAGGCTAATAAAAAGGTGAGCATTTATTTATAAACATGAACACCCAAAATTCTTGACTATTTCTGTTTTTTATTATACCAAGACAACTAGCAGTAATGAGAACTGTTTACGGTCACATTACGAAGCCAGCTAGCACCAGTGATCATCTTTGCTATCATTTTTCATGGAAAAGTTAGGCTAGATATGAGGCATGCATCACTGATTAGTGAACTATTTCAAAATTATTTGATGCAACATATACATTTGTAATTTTTTTTCTTTATAGTTATCTGTTTATTGGTGCTTTTTTCTTTTAAACAGATATGTAAGACAAGTAGGAATCACTGTATAATCTCCTGTCAGTGGGATCGTATACCCATCAGGGTTTGATAAGTCAGTGGGATCGTATACCCATCAGGGTTTGATAAGTCAAAAGGCAGAAACTTTGTAGATATGCACTCAAATTCAACCTAAAGGGTAGTTATTTTAACTTTAAATTTCAATTGTTTATTTTATTATTCATTTGTTGCTATTTTGATCTTTCTGCGGCAAATGTCCTTTTAGTCAATTTCTGTCATAGTCATGTTTCACTTTTTTAATGGAAGTAGAAGAGTGATCAAAACCAAAGAGGAAGACAGGATGCTCTTTGAAGAATTACATTCCTCTCCAATTGGTGGGCACACAGGGATTGGTAAAACACGTGCTGCCATCTGTGCCAGATTTTACTGGCATGGCATGTCAGTTGACATTAAAATTGGGTATGTGTTAGTTATATAGTTATTTTAGTTTATATATATATATTCTATATTACTTTCTGAAAGGTACTGGAATGTGATCTATTTCATAAAGTAGTAAAAGGTTTTTGACTGCTGTGCTGTGCAATTTTACAATCCTTAACACGTTAAAATAATTTAACGCAATTAAAGCAAAATTACTAAAGCACAATTTCTACTCTAACCCTTTAACCCAATTTTGCTTCTCTGCTTACATTTTTAAACTTTGCCATTATCCTAGGTTTTGCTTATTTATCAACAAGTTTTTAATCATTAAAATAAAATAAAATAAAATTTAGTATGATCACTTATTAGACACTTTACTTTATATATATATATATACACACACATTACATTTTATAGGTTTCTGCTGTTTGGGAGCTTGTTGGAATTGATTTAACTAGACCATTACCTGCAACTGCTGAAGGCATTCAATAGATCCTCACAGCTACAGACTACTTCTCAAAGTGGGTTGAGGCCTTTCCTTTAAAAACAAAGACAGCAGCTGAAGTTGGACACCTCTGTTCCATTATCTATATACATGGCAGTCCCCAGAGAATTCTTTCAGATCAGGGAAGAGAATTTGTAAATGAAATAAGTGTATATAATTGTATTGAAAAGTGTTTTGAAAAATTATTTGTAATAAAGTGGGTTAGGTTTAGTCTCAGTGTCATCATTTTTAGATTTACAAGAGTTGTTATTCTTTTTCCATTGCACATACATGTATTCAGCTATTGTATGTTTTAGTTGTTGGTGATGAGGTTCTTCTGATGAATATGAGGAAGCGTGGAAGAAAAGGAGGAAGGATTGAACCTGACTTCTCAGGACCCTACATCATTGAGAGACTCAGTGGCAAACTTGTCACGTTAAACAAACCTGGAGGGATTACTTTAAAAACTAAACATAGCATTGGTCACATTAAACCATACAGAAGAAGTCAAACTGGGAAAGTGCCTGATGACTGTTCTGGTATCTCAGTCTCCAATGGGTCTACAGAGAGCAACAGTTCCTTCAAGTTGCCTCCTTGAACTGTTGCACCTACACTCAGCCCTCAGCATTCTGTGACCACATCCTGCGAAGCTTCAAGAAGCTTCAGCGTTACAAAGACCTTCCGTTATTCAAGTTGCCCCTAAAAAGCTTGACTAAACATATGGCTACATCAAGGAGGTAAAATCAACCCCAAAAGATGAAGAGCCAGCAGTAAAGTTCCCATCAGATATAAAGCGCATCTCAGAAGAACAAGAAGGTTTTATATCTACAGAGATCTCAGTTCATCATTAGTTGCCAGTTTGGCCTAGCGGACCAGGGCTGCATTTCCCAAAAGCTCCGTAAGCCTAGGAAGTTCGTAAAAACGATCGTACGACTGATCTTAATATTACTTACATTCCTCTCCAATTGGTGGGCACACAGGGATTGGTAAAACACGTGCTGCCATCTGTGCCAGATTTTACTGGCATGGCATGTCAGTTGACATTAAAATTGGGTATGTGTTAGTTATATAGTTATTTTAGTTTATATATATATATTCTATATTACTTTCTGAAAGGTACTGGAATGTGATCTATTTCATAAAGTAGTAAAAGGTTTTTGACTGCTGTGCTGTGCAATTTTACAATCCTTAACACGTTAAAATAATTTAACGCAATTAAAGCAAAATTACTAAAGCACAATTTCTACTCTAACCCTTTAACCCAATTTTGCTTCTCTGCTTACATTTTTAAACTTTGCCATTATCCTAGGTTTTGCTTATTTATCAACAAGTTTTTAATCATTAAAATAAAATAAAATAAAATTTAGTATGATCACTTATTAGACACTTTACTTGCATTTAATGTGCTTCATGTATATAAGATCACTTTTGTAAATTTCTTTTGATGCGGACAGATTTATGCGGTCACCTGCAGGACAATCGGCAGATTGCACCTTTACCTTTATTCAAGTGCAATGTGATTATAATATAAAGTTTTAATTGTACTTTATTGTACACTTTATTACTCGTTTTTATGAATTTATAAATGAAATAATTAAAAGGGCAGAAAAAATAGAAATACACATCCAAATTAAATGACTGAACAAAAAATGAATAAAAGTAGTAATGTAGGAAATGTTATTATTATTATGTAAAGTATAATATTATACGTATAAATATAATATAATATATTATATATTATAATATAATATAATAGTTATTATATCCGAGTTGTCTGGAACGCAGCATTAGGTTAACATTTCAATAAACGAGCGTGTACTACAATTACGAGCCATTCTATAAGGTGACATTTCAGCACTTGACAAACAGATAGCGACTACTAAGTAGCACTTAAAGCACGGCTACGTGCGATTGCGTTAAGTACATTTTTGGGAAACGCACGTGAAACAATAACGAACGATCGTAAGCGAAACGCTCTTAAGCTCTAAGATCAATCAATATCGAGAAACGCAGCCCAGTTTGTTCTTGGCGTTATGGTTGCTTTCCTGCAGTGTTTAAATCATGGTGACCATTTTGACCTGTTGGTCACAGGTTACAGTTATTTATAGGAAGTGGACATAATAACCAATAAATCATTAAAAGACACAGCCCCAAAAATAAGCCTGAAAAGATCAAAATGGATGAACAGGGACAAACAGTATTTGTAAATCAAAGCTCACTGAAAAAACCTACACAACTGCGGCCATCACATTTTTACATTTTTCTTCTTTAATATGGATACCATTAATTGTTTTTGAGTTATATCCACTTCCTCTAGTTGTCCTGTACATATTCTGTATGATGACTGTTTGCAAGGGCGTAGGTTTGCATGTGGATGGTAGGGCCATGTCCCTACCCATATTTTGGGAGGACAGAATTGTCCCTCCTAATATTTCATCAAACTCAATCACATTATTTTTCATGTTATTTACTTCCGATATGGGGGTAGGGGATGGGTTGTTGTCTCTTCCAACATAAAGACCAAACCTACGGCCTTGACTGTTTGGCACGTTCGTTTTGCACAGTTTATTTTATGTTGGCTCATTGGCTGTCAAGTTGATTAATTAGAAAAATTACTGACAACACTAACTTTGTCTTTCTTTTTCAGTAATGAAGGTCTGGGCTGCCAATATCAGCGGTCAGGTAGAAGCAGTTGTTGGGCCATATCAGCTCTATGACTCTTCTTTTTACTCACGGCAAGGAACTGAGTGGCTTTCTGATGAAGTAAGACTCAAACTGTGAAAGAAATTATTTATTCTTATGCTATGGGTGGCCTTTCTCTCCAATCGGCCGGTTGTTAAAATGACTTATAAACCCAGAACCCGATTCTAAGAGTCACACAATTGATAAAGATTTTTTTTTTCTTCACAAAAAAAAAAAAAGTTTACTTTTATTCATGTATGTTTTTCTTAAAGGTCATTGATGCATACCTGCAACAGGTAATTGAAAAACAACAGGTATGTATAGAATGTCTACTTATTTAGGAACACTAGTTTCTTTTTACATACTTCCAAATGTTTTTTTCAGAACCATGTACACCAGCTTTGTGCAGTTGTTGCATCTTCGTTGTTTGCTGGACAGTTCAGATGCCTAATGAAGCTAATTTAGCTTTCCAAAAAGTAATAAAGTATTATTTACATGTTTTGGAACCATCACAGACTTGTTATTAAACACTTTTCACAGATGAAGTTCCCCACTGAGGACATTTGGCTGTGCTCTGTGAATGTTGGAGCACACTGGATTCTTGTGGTGCTTGTGTATTTTTTAAGTACATTGCATTCTTTAGTGATCTTGGCCTATTATTCAAACATTATTGTTCACTATTACAGAGTTATTTTTTTAAATGTGGGACTATATTTCTTCCTAATCTGCAGATATTCTTTAATGCTTTAGGTCAATAATTTAAAGGTTTATTTATTCCATTTGCCTAAGAAGTATTTCAGATATTGAAAGTGTCTATACCAAGCTGCTTTCTGTAGTTGTAAGTGGTGATCTAAAATATTACATACTTATTTATGATTACATGACAATACATTCTGGATTATCAACATGCCTGAAAAAACACTCCTTCTGATCGATGGGAAATGAAGGTTCTTAAGAACGTAAAATTCTGCGGAACTGGAGGTAACATTGTTAGAAATGTGCCATCTTTGTTTAAAACATTTTTTTGATGCAATTCATTTCTAAACGTCTCGACCACATCTAGGAATTTTTTAAACTAAGAAGGTGTGATGAGCAAACAGCCCAGTGGCAGTTACAGACCCTAAAACACTACCCAATGGAAATGGATTCCAGCAGTTGTGGAGTTCTGGTATTGCTATCTAGACTCTGAAAAAATTTATTTAAAAAAGTAAGCCTATCCAAAGACACAGAGGGGATAGAGAAAAAAAAAATCAGAGTAGAAAATAAGTTGAAAGCTGCAGAAAGTAATGCAATAATGATTTATTGTCATTTCAGAACACACCTGAGATGGTATTTTTCATGGTGTGTATGTTGACGTAGTATATTATAATATGATTGCCCAATGATTCATATTTAACCATTTAATGTTAACAAATTTGTTTATAGGTAATGCAGAGGACTACTGTGTGGTTTGCAACATGCTGGAAAACAATCCTAACAAAAGCATGATTGAAATGGTATACGAACAACATATAATACCACACACTAAAAAACAAATGTTTTTTTTTGTTTGTTTGTTTAAATGAAAAGTTAATCTAAGTTGCAAAGTTTCAAATATTTACACTTTTATAAAGAATATTTAATATAATATATTAAAATTTAAAATAAGTTTTATATATTTTTACATTCTACATTGTTTTAGATATACAAATTGACTAATATATTCATCTCTTTTATTTTCAGGTACAGTGTGAGAGCTGCAATAGATGGGCACATTTTGAATGTCGCAAATTCAAAAAGAATAGCCTAAATGTGTTTATGTGCAAAAAAATATGTGGGGAATAAATGATTTCTTTATAATAGTTAATGAGAGTATTTTCCTGTATCATTTGAATTGATTACAATCTGCAGCACTACGTGGTCTTATTTAGTCTATATTTCTATTATTAATAAGTGTTGTTTTGTAACTGCAATTTTGTATTATGTGCCTCTGTGTTGTATGATTGTGAACTTTTAAAATTATTTTTTATTAACATTAACATTGTCTTTTTCATATTGTTCTGCATGATTATAAATTATCTTATTAACTTATTTCAAATTTATATTATCATCTGTTTTTAGGGTGTTTGTCCAGGAACTAAAACTGTAAAATCATCCTACCAGTTTATTTCATACTGGTAGGACAATCTGATGAGGTATTTTGCACTGCAAAATCATCCTGTTTATTTTAATATGGTATTTTGCACTGTAAAATAATCCAACCTGTTTATTTTAAACTGTAAAATCATCCAACCTGTTTATTTTAATAAGGTATTTTGCACTGTTAAATCATCCTGTTTATTTTAGTATGGTATTTTGCGCTGTAAAATCATCCTACCTATTCATTTTATACTGGTAGAACAATCTGATGAGGTACTTTGCGCTGTAAATATACAATTGCCTAGTAAGAATCTTCAGCAAAGTCACTGAATTAGTTTACGTAGTCACAGACGTGAAGCAGAAACCCGCAGTAGAATTTTTGGACCCACTTTATATTAAGTGGCCTTAACAACTATGTACTTACATGTAAATTAATAATTTGGTACAATGCACTTATTGTGTACATACATGTTTTTACATTGTACTTATATTTTAAAAATAACTGCATGTAATTACATCTGTAATTAATTTCTGTAATTACATTTATAATTACACAGTTGACCCATCCCTTACACCTTAACCCACCCTTAAACCCACCCATACCAACAAACCTGTCCCTAACCTTACCCATATCCCAACTCAATAGCAGCAAAAGTGTTTTGCAATACAATTTGAACACAATAAGTACATTGTACTTAATTTTTGATGTAAGTACATAGTAGTTAAGGCCACTTAATATAAAGTGGGGCCAATGGTAGTTATTAATGTATTTCGATTTAATTTTGAACGTCAAAAGAAGTAAGAAAGTTTAATTTTGATACAAACAATATCAACATATTTTAAAAATACCTGCATGTAATTACATCTGTAATTAATTTCTGTAATTACATTTATAATTACACTGTTGACCCCATCCCTTACACCTTAACCCACCCTTAAACCTACCCATACCAACAAACCTGTCCCTAACCTTACCCATATCCCACCTTAATAGCAGCAAAAGTGTTTTGCAATACAATATGAACACAATAAGTACATTGTACTTAATTTTTGATGGAAGTACATAGTAGTTAAGGCCACTTAATATAAAGTGGGGCCGAATTTTTTGATGCGGTAGGAATGATCGATAGGTATAGCTATTATTTTGTGCTATGGTAGGAAAATCTGACACGGTAGGACAAATCGACAGAACACCGGCTTGTTTAGTTCCAGCTCATCGGTCACCGTTCGAGTGATTTGGATGTGAAAACACTCCGAAAACCTCCAGTTTTAAAAGAACGTGCTCCTTGCTGCAGTCAGTTTCAAAGTTCTCTCTTATGAGATTCAAAATGTCATAAGTGCCGCAAACACGAACAAGTTTGTTTCAGGTGATGCTTTTTCAGTTTCAGTTCTTCCTGCTCATTAAAGTCACCAGTCCAGTTTTAAAAGAATGCGCTCCTCGCTGCAGTCAGTTTTAAAGTTCCATCTCCTCTCTGCTTCAATTCATTTTCTTCTATTTTCCACATATATTCCTATCATGAGCTCCGCAAACACGGATAGGCGAAGACTTACTCGTTCACAAACTCCTGTGAAACATTCAACACCACTGGATTCAAATGGACAGCCCACAATACATTGCATACTACAGTACAAAACCGTAATGCATAAATACAGTAGTAGTGAATGCATCATCCACAGACCGGTTTGCTCGGTAAGCAAACTCCAGGGGGTCCAGTGAGTGTCCAGTGATGTCCTTGAGGTGGGCCAGCACCAGTCTTTCAAATGACTTCATGACCACATACATTAAAGCAACAGGTCTGTAGTCATTTAGTACTGAAATTTTTGAGTTTCTTTAGGATGAGGATGATGGTGGAGCGTTTGAAGCAGGAAGGGACTTGGCACATCTCCAGTGATCTGTTGAAGATCTGTGTGAAGATGGGGGCCAGCTGGTCAGCACAGGATTTCAGACAGGCTGGTGTAACGCCATCTGTGCCTGGTGCTTTTCTTGTCTTCTGTTTCTGGAAGACCTGACGCTCATCCCTTTCACAAACCTGAAGTGCAGGGGGGAGGGTTGCTGGAGGTGTTAATAGATCCAAGGAGAGAAGGTCAGAATGGGTGTGGGACAGGGTTTTTTAACCCTGCAATAAAACTCATTCAAATCGTCGACCAGTTGTTGATTCAACACAGTGTTGGGGGATGGTGTCTTATAATTGGTGATGTCTTTCAGTCCTTTCCGAACTGATGCAGGGTCACTGGCTGAAAACTGATTTCTCAGCTTTTCGGAGAAGTTTCTCTTAGCCACTCTGATCTCCTTTGTCAGTGTGTTTTTGGCCTGTTTATACAAGACTCTGTCCCCATTCCTGCAGGTATCTTCTTTGGCCTGATGGAGCTGTCTGAGTTTTGCAGTGAACCACGTTTTGACGTTGTTGTAAGTTAAATAAGTCCTGGCAGGAATGCCCATATCATGTACGCTCACAAAAACGAATGTATGATGTTACAGTCTCTGTGAGCTCGTCCAGATCGGTGGCTGCAGCTTCAAAAACACTCCAATCAGTGCAGTCGAAGCAGGCTTGTAAATCCCGCTCTACTTCATTAGACCATCTTTTTACAGTCCTTGTTACAGGTTTAGCTGATTTCAGTTTCTTCCTGTAGGTCGGTATAACATGAACCAGGCAGTGACCAGAGAGCCCCAAAGCTGCCCGTGGGACAGAGTGATATGCATCCTTTATTGTGGTGAAGCAGTAGTCTAGTATATTACAGTCTCTGGTAGGACATGTAAAGTGCTGTCTTTATTTTGGCAGTTCAAGTGAGAGATTTGCTTAAAGTCCCCAAGAATGATTATAACAGAGTCCGGGTATTGTTACTCTATGTCTGTGATTTGATCAGCCAGTTGTTGTAGTGCCGCGCTCACATGCACTTGCGGAGGAAAGTAAACACAAGAATGAACAAGGAAAACTCCCGTGGCGAATAGAATAGCTTACAGTTGATGAAAAGTGCTTCTAGATTGGGACAGCACATCTTCTTCAACGCTGTTACATCTGTACACCACCTTTCGTTGATGAAGAAGCATGTCCCAACGCCACGTGGTTTCCCTGTTGATTCTGCGGTGCGATTCGCTCTGAACAGCTGGAAGCCCGGCAAATGTAGCACGCTGTCCGGAATGGCTTCATTCAGCCATGTTTCAGTGAAACACAGAGCAGCAGAGTCCCTATTTGTTTGGGAGAGCAGAAGAAGTTTGTCCGTTTTGTTAGGTAGAGAGCGGAGATTCGCCAGATGGATACAATGCAGCACCATTCTAAAGCTGCACTGTCTGAGCTTGAAGAGTGTGCCGGCTTGCTTCCCACGCTTGCGTGTCTTAAAGTGCTTGAACAGCGCCACTGCTCCGCCAACTACAACGTCCAGCAAAACTTCAGAATAGTCGAAAACCTGTGAAGTATTGGGTGGTGTGTACTGCCGAATGTTCAGCAATTTGTCCCTGGTGAAACTGATTGTGGGAATATAGCTAAAAACGGGACAAACCAACAAAAACATTAAAACGACTGTGGAGCTCCACACCGAGGCAGCCATCCGTGGCACCAGGGGCGGTTTCTTCATTAGGGCAACTGGGTGACGCACCACCAAAGTGCGAAAGGGAGGGATTTTTTTTCCGTCACAGCTGTCACTGTTCTAGACTGCTTGTTATAGAAATATGAAGTTAAAACTAGTCTGTATGGGCTGTTGTAAAGCGAACCAGTGAAGTTTAGATGGATGACGATTGTAATGGAGGTAAAGACGGTTACAGTGACATACAGGAGCCGTACATTAGACAGTTACAGTGACATACAGGAGTCGTACATTATTAGAAACGTGTGTTATTATTTATGTGTAAATAAACAAACCGTGTATGTGCGCTCTCCGATAGCTTTTTGCACAAGCACATTTCAGTATGGTCGCATGTCTGGCAAGTGTTTTATAATGGACACTCGCTGAAGAAGTGTGTTATTATAGGAGTTTGCGATGGTCAGTGGTGTTTATATACATATGAATATCAACACTCACTCTGACAGAGGAACTGTTCACTGGTGATGTCGAGCTGCCTACAGATCACCACATTTGACAAATTCAGAATGTTTTTACTTACTTTTACTTGTTAAATTTGTGTTTTTCTCCATTTAATAATTCAGAATGGATCGCTATATATTTATATACAGTCAGGTTAAGGCGACTGGTATAGTGGTCTGTTGGCGTCTCCGTGTGGTCGTGCTTGGTATTGCAGCTTGACTTGTAGTTATTTATATACTGTATGTATAGATAATGCTCTCTAAACAAATGAATTGTGAATTATGAAAATGTAAAAAAATTTTCATTTATCTTGAAAAAAGCTCGCAGAAAATATAGTTTTGTGGGAATCATCCTCAATCTTTACCTTGGTAAAACAAGTATCTTTATTTAAAATGTCTCAAGTCTTACTACTTCTCTTTTTGTTATAATGGGACAAATCATACCGGGACGTATGTTACAATTTTTGGATGTGGTCCCCTACCTAGAAAATTTTTCACCAGCCGCCACTGCGCTTCGCCATCTTTCAAACAGAAGAAGAAAAGAAGATGAAGAATGAGACAGAGAAGAAGAATCAAGAATGGAAAAAAAGGAGGAGGAGAATAAGATGATGAAGATGTAGATGAATAAAAAGGAGAAGAATGAGGAAGAAGAATAAGAATGAGGAGGAAGAAGAAGAATGAGGAGAAGGAGGAAGAGGAGGAAAAGGAATAGTAGAAGGAGAAAAAGAAGAAGGAGAGAAGAAGGAGGTGGAGGAGAAGATGAAGGAAAAAAAAGAAGAAGAGTAGGAGAAGACATGAAATACGAGCACAATCATTAAACCCGTCTGTCTTGAACGTTTACATAGAAAAACAATGGAAAAGCTTTGCAGTGGAATACAAAACCACATTCTGCATGAACGACCCTTTTCCCTGTCAGTTGGCTCACCTTCAGCCTATGAAGGTCCTCGATCATTTCAGTCTAATCTTAATAGCTCATGCAGCACATTTCAGCACATTTTGGATTGTTTTATGAATCCATCACTCTTCCTTCCTCTGTAAAGAGGCTGTTATTGAAGAATGAGGCAGTTAAAGCTAGACTGGACACAACAGCAAACCTGCAGTGTGAGCAGCAAAGCGCAGAGATAGCTGCTCATTTCACATGTGAAGAAGCGGAAACGGACTGTTAAATAAAGGGTGGAAAATGCTCATGAAAAACTAAAATATGTAAGGATAAATAAATAAAATGAACACTTTGAAGTCAGAAAGCATGTTAATGGATTTGTTATATGTTTTCATCCATATCCTGTTATGATACAAACTAATTTATAGCAAATATTTTAACTGCAATACAGCAGACACGCTAATGCACCACAGATTCCTACCATTAATCTAAAACAGTGCCTGATGGGGCGTATCTGAGGGTATATCATGTGACAACTCTGTCAGAGCTCAGCCCGAGTCCCTCTCATTCCTCCTCATCTGATTTAATGAGTGTTTAGGTTCAGCCTGTTTGCAGCCATCAAAGCCATGGTGCTTATGGCAGGTTAGAGCTAAACTTCCTCTCCCCCGCTGAGGGGGAAGACGACACCGGATTCACCAGTCACCTTCTCATCCAGCATGCATGGCCCGTCTGCAGCTAATCAGGGGAGACTAGAGTCATTAATTATGGGTGCAGAATGAAACTTCCTCCTTTCCCTTATCCCTTAACAAAATGACAGTAGATTCCCACTGATCAGATGCCTTACAGTTATATTAGCTGCCTGTCTAGTTATCTCGCTGCTGTGTTCTTGTACTCAGACTGGATAGTGGGCGTTGTTGCGGGATTGTTAGTGGGGTCCTGATGAGGCAACGTGGCGATGCAGGGCCTGTCAGAGCTTTGAAAGGAGGGAATTAATTAATTGATCTGATTTTTTTATGCATGAATCATGTGGATGAGCCTCACACCAGGGGCAGTCTTAGCAGCCTGGTTTCACAGGAGAATCATTCATCTTACTTAAGAGTGTCATGAAGCCCCTCATTTCAGCATAGGTCGGTTCTTATCACAGTTTTGAAAAATGCGAAACAAGTCAGTGTAGAACAATTCAGAGTTGAGAGAGGAGGAGGGAGACAGGGTAAGAACGATTATAAACCTTATCAGCACAGCTCATGAATATTAATCAAGGGTCATAATGTTTGCAAAGTTGTCAGGAGGTTATTTTAATCTTTTTACTAGTTTTTTATTTTATTTATTATTATTATTACTATTATCTTTAAATCTAAATATCAAAGTTCAGAATGGATCGCTATATATTTATATACAGTCAGGTTAAGGCGACTGGTATAGTGGTCTGTTGGCGTCTCCGTGTGGTCGTGCTTGGTATTGCAGCTTGACTTGTAGTTATTTATATACTGTATGTATAGATAATGCTCTCTAAACAAATGAATTGTGAATTATGAAAATGTAAAAAAATTTTCATTTATCTTGAAAAAAGCTCGCAGAAAATATAGTTTTGTGGGAATCATCCTCAATCTTTACCTTGGTAAAACAAGTAAACAAAAATATTACACTTATGATTATATTATATTATATTGCACTGTATTATACATTATTATATCATTGTATATTATACTTAATTATTTTATACTTTAAATGCGCATTTTTATCTGTAATTGAATGTACAATCACATACTGAGCGTTTGCAAACCTATTTATTATGTTAAATTGTATTATATTTTTATTATATATCTGTATTTGAATCCACAAACACATGCCAGGCTGTTTTCAAATGTATCACATTATTTTATGTTATTATAATATAATATAAATATAATATAATATAATACAATACAATATAATACAATACAATATTTTTTATAAATGTAATCATCCAAGATCACAATATGTTACAAATAAACATGTATTTTTTATTTGTAATTTAATGCAAATACATTCTGAGCTGTTTGCATTTGCATTAAAAAAATTTTTTTTTTTTTAACTTATTTTATTAACTTTAGACTGCTTTTCCACAATGCTATATACAATTTTAATAATTATAAACTGTTTTTCATGATTTCATGATATAAGCAGTCACATTTGTTAACATGCTCACAGTAAGCATGGATAAATGGGAGTTTATGTGCAAAACAATCAGTGTCATACCACGTCTCAAACGAACCTCAGTCTGGCTTTCTGTATATCTAGAGAGACAATTAGTTGCACACAAATATTTTGAAGGTTTTGGTCATTGATAAGCATCAGGGAAGCCATGTAACATCTTAGTATTTTTTCAGCATGTAGACAAACACTCATGACCCATGTTTCATTGAATCAACTCATCATTTTTGACTGGAAACACGACAAGTATAGGTGAGGGAATTTTTTTTTAATTGAGGGCTATAGTGCTATAAAAAGCTATAAAAGTGCTATAGTTTAATGATACAATAAGTAAGACAAGTAAGAACTCAAGTTACTGCCTGAATGCTTTGAAAGAATGCAGGTATCGGTGGTAGCAAGATATGCCATCACAAGCCTCTGGAGACCAAAATGATGCCAAGATCACCTTAGAAACCTCAGTGTTGGTATCAGAAATAGTGAAGAAAAAAACATTCCACAAGAGTTAGTTCCAGCTGGAGGGAGTAATTAGGGAACGCTTCACTCACATTCTCTGTTCCAAACACGCTGTCAGTTTGACGCTCAGCTACACCAAAAGTTTGATGCTTTGGCTTCTTTTGGAACCATTTTCATTGCTGGAGAAGAAATATACAAACTAACTGTCCAATTAAGTTATTTAATATTAACCTTGTTCATTGAACTTTTACATTAAAAGCAATATCCACACAGTTGTGTTGTTGGTCTAAATATCAGCATGGCCTAAGGCCATCTGTGGCTAGTGGACTGCTGCTAGAGCATAAATCACAGACTTGTTCTAAACATACTAAAACACAATGAAAAGTGAAGTGCATTGGGATGTATTGTGAATTGCAAAGTGAGACTCCAAGAAAAAGAGTACCAAAATTTTGGCGGATAATGTTAAGCTGATAATTATTTTTATAACTGATATTACAATTCTACACCATTTTGTCAAAATAAAATATTATAAACTAAACTTCATTTTATATGCATAATAGGCATCACAACATTAGTATGAAAAATGCATATTCACTTTGAAATTTGCTAGAGATTACGTTGAACAGTTTTATTAAAGAATCAGTTTTTTTAAATATTATTTTTAAGTGAGCATTATGATGGCAAAGGTAATCAAAATGCAAAAAATGGGAAATGACACTGCACAATTAAACATTCAATCATTCAATATTGTTGGCTGTTAACAACGAATTAAAAAAAAAAAATTTATATCAGCCAATAACTGATATAGTACCTAATAGTGATGCACTGAAATTTTGGCAACCACAAATATTTGGCCAAATTTTCGGTTTTGACTGAAACATCTACAACAGCTAAACATGTCAGCTGTGTGAACGCTAGGGCTGGGTTGACAATATTGATGTCGACTTTTAATCTACTTTCATTTTGATAAAACATTGCGTGAACAAAACCTCACTAAGCATTATTTGTAGCATGCTTCCCATTTAATAATCACAATAAGCTTTGTGCTTTGTTACTTTTGATATGAAAATGTCTGAGTTTTCAAATTCTGTCAATTATATAACAAAATTCAAAAAATAAATCTAATTTTGATGCTCTTTAATGTGTCGTGAACAGATCACTGTAGGTGCCTCAGTTCAAGTGGCATGTGAACCAATCACTTCTTCAACCATCAAATAATTTCTTCATGGATGGCAACCTCCATCATGAAGGATCCTTCTCACCCTTCCCAGAACTTCCAGACTCAAAAACAGTTTCTTCCCACAAACAATCAGACTTCTCAACAGCTAGTCTGATGTGCACCTATATCTCACCCCAAGAACCCCCCCCCACCCAAAACACACAAACACACCTCCCTAAGGACTCTGACAGCGCCTTACAAATGAGGTTACATCAACACCTCTGGCTAATTCATAGACTTGTATTTACTTATACTACATACAGATATGCAATACTCTATTATTCATATACACTATATATTTATGTGTGTATATATATATATATATATATATATATATATTTACGTGTATATATAAAAACACACACACACCCTCCCTAAGGACTCTGACAGCGCCTTACAAATGAGGTTACATCAACACCTCTGGCTAATTCATAGACTTGTATTTACTTATACTACATACAGATATGCAATACTCTATTATTCATATACACTATATATTTATGTGTGTATATATATATATATAAAATTATGTATATAAGAAAATATTTATTTATCTACTACTCTAACGCAACTTTTATTCTCGCTGTAGTATTGTTGTTGCCGCTGCCATGTCATGAACGCACTGTGTGATTCGTTGTGAAAACGACTTTGTTTGGCCTTCCAAAAGCCTGGAGCTGATTTAAGTGAGGACAGCAAAATAAAGTAAACTGTGATAAATTATACCCAAAAATTCTTAAATTTTTGGGTATAATTGGGTAAAATTTTATCAGTAAAACTGATCCAAGTACCAAAAATAAAAGTATCGGTATCGGGCGAGTACTGGAAAACGTGGTATCGGTGCATCCCTACTTTTAACCATTGCCATGCAATGTGCTAAAAATGACAATAAAGTTGACTTTCCTCTTTACTACTAGTTATAGCACAAAGTACACATGAATGAACATCAAGTTATGTTGAAAGAACAACTGAACAACTGACTGAAACGTATCATGTCTCAGAATCACTCAATCAGTGTTTCAATTACATTAAGACGTCTGCTTGTAAACAATGTCACGTAATGCTTTACCTCAGGAAAGCCATTCAATGTCCATAGCTCGTTAGTCAAGTAGAAAACAAAAAATACTCTAGAGAAGAGCAATTTGCTAAAAATATGCACAATATTACATGTGTCTTCATTATTTAACATGCTTAAATCTATCATGAAAATTATTATAGCTTAAATGTTTATTTTTCAATAAGTGTTTTTGGCTAAATAAACTTTAATTTCGGTTAATTTGTGTTTCATTAAAAAATAACAATAATAATAAGTAAACTAAATTTAATTTAATTAAAAACATTATAATAATTTCGGAACTTCATTACAACCAATATCGCACGCACCTAGTTACTGTTACTAAAAGCAGTGAACTACTGTATATTTAAGCTACGGGACCATATCTTTTAAAATTCAGAACCATTCAATAATATAATAGACATATTTCATCAGACATATTTCTTCCACAAAATCAATGAGTGGTTCTCAATGAACAAACCATTTCAGTTCAGATTACTACATTTAGGTTCATCTCAGTTATTACTGATATCATTAAACTTGAACAGCTGAATATATAGCTTACATTATATAAGTATAATTAATCTTACTTAAGCAATTAAGCTCCAACTCTAATGTATGAACGCTGGGAGACACAAAGAAAACTGGGTCCACTTCTTACTGGCAAGTTGAGCTCAAACAGAGCCACAGCCAGATAAAGAATGCATGAGAGTCAAGCGAGTTAGAAACTGAAGAGAAAATCAATCAAGGTTTGACAACATGGAGCAAAACAGTATAATTTACAAAAACTCTTGAGTGAAATGTCCAGCCATGCAGAAGTGAATGTTTCCCTTTCACAGTGAATTCCACTGATCATTCATCATTTTTTAGAGCCTCTGCCAATGTGCATAGTTTGGTCTTTTGTGCATCTACATAGAAATAATAGAGAGTGATGACTCTCAATTGAGCCAAGGATGATGAACGCAAGCAGCTAAGTGGGAAAGAAAATGAAAAGAATCAAAATGCAGAAATGTCAAGGTAGATTCAATGAAGTGATGTGTCGGGTGAGCGGTAAAGAATGGCTTTGGGTGTCAGAGCAGATGAAGAGTTATTGAGTTAGCCTCAAAATTAAAATCAACTCAATCAATCAAGAACTCAATGCTACAGCTATATGTGCTTTTTTGAATGGCCAAATTCACACAATCAGTGTGATGGGGGCAGTCATGGCCTAATGGTTAGAGTTGGACATGTAACCCAAAGATCGCGGGTTCGAGTCTCAGTACCGGCAGGGATTGTAAGTGGGGGGAGTGAATGCACACTCTCTTCCACCATCAATACCACGACAGGTAAGACCCTTGAGCAAGGCACCGAACCCCCAACTGCTTCCTAGACGCCGCAGCAAAAATGGCTGCCCACTGCTCCGAGTGTGTGTTCACGGTGTATGTGTGTGTTCACTACTCACTGTTGTGTGTGTGAACTTGGATGGGTAAATGTTCTTTTCCAAAAAAAATTTAATAAAAATCTGTTCCATCTTTATTTGATTCTCTAACTCTAGCACTCTCTGTTCTATTTTAATTCTACTTTATCTTCTTTTATATTTAAAAAAAACTTTCTAAAGAAGCTTTCTATTTTTTCGATTCTATTTACTTGTTTTTCTTTGTGTGTGAAAAAAAAAAACCTTGCTATGTGTACTGCGTTAGGCTAACCGAGACTTGTCATTTGCACTTACATATTGTTGCTCTTTTGTTAGTTTTGATTGCTTCTATTGTCCTCATTTGTAAGTCGCATGTGCTAATTTAGATTCAGGTTCATATGGGCTCCTTTTTCACAATTTATAGGTCTAAAATTATGAACCTGAAAAACATGAAATTCCTATTATTACAATTTTAATGAAGTGAAAATTATGCACTATGATTTCATTTGTGCCCTTTTTCATTCAATTAAATGTTTTATGCTAATACATCACATTCTGTGATGCTGCTTCAGGATTTTAAAGGAGATTTTAAACTGAAAATTAACCATACTACCCTTAATGTTTAAAATAACGTGTTATTATTGTTAAAAATAATGCGCAGTGAGTACATATATCTGTGAACATCTCAAAAAATGGTATCACAGATCTTAAAACAAGCAGGGAAACATCTTTCCAGTATTCCATATCTCCACTTAAAAATGGTATATATGAATGGTGTATTTACCTGGCATTTAAAACACAATGTTGGGGTCACTAAAATGTTGAGAATTGATATTTACATGTATTGTTCAGAGGACCATCTTACCATAGCACCTATAAAAATATGCATGTATTATGCATTTGATGGTGCTTGTTTACAGAGAGCTTTTACATGTCAGAGAAGAGAGGAATCGGCCATCCAATTATGAGCCAGTGTAAATCATTTGACATTTCAGATTTATCATACGGTGTGATAAAAGCTGTTAGATCTTAAAATACTGGTGGCTGTTTGAAGAAAGCAGCAACAATATCAGAAACACATGTATTATGGGAGTTCTTCCTGCAAACACTGTAAATTCTATACATCTATGTGACAAAGACAGCTATACACTTAAATTAGCAGCTGAAAACAATGTTCTTAACATGGCATTTTTATATTACTTACCATTTTTTATGTTTTTGAAAAGAAGTTTCTTATGCTCCCCAATACTTAATTTGTTTGATCAAAAATACAGTAATATTGTCAAATATTACAATTTAAAATAACTATTTTATATTTTAATATATTTTAAGTAGTGCTGGGCAACGATTAATCATGATTAATCGCATCCAAAATAAAAGCTTTTGTTTACATAGTATATTAGTATGTACTGTGTATATTTATTATGTATATATAAATACACGCACATGCATGTATATATTTAAGAAAAATATATTATGTTTATATATTAAATATATTTATATATAATATAAATTATATGAATATAAATATATACATGTAAATGCATGTAAATATTTTTAAAATATATAATGTATGTATGTGTATTGAAATATACATAATAAATATACACAGTACACACACATATATTAATCGCTTAATCATTGCCCAGCAATAATTTTAAGTGTAATTTGGCAAAGCTGAATTTTCAGCATCATTACTCTAGTCTTCAGTGTCACATGATCCTTCAGAAATCATTCTCATATGCTGATTTGGTGCTCAAGAAACGTTTTGTATAATTATTATGTTGAAAACAGTTGTGCTGCTTAATATTTTTGTGGATTTTTTTTTTCAGAAGTCTTTGATAAAATGTTAAAAAATAACAGCATTTACTTGAAACAGAAATGTTTTGTAACAATTTAAATGCCTTTACTAGAAAAATAAATCTTTGAATTACTTTGTGGCCACTATTTAACTAAAACGAGGGGCCAAATTAATAAATAGTTAGATAAATTCTTAATTCATGGCCACAATTTAAAAAAATATTTTTTTATTTAATTTTATTATTTAATTTATTTATTTATTTAGTTAGTTTAGTTATTTAGTTATTTTTTGCAAGTTGTGTGGGGTTCTGTAGGTTTAAGCAAAAAGTCACAGGCCTGACCTTGGATGAGAGAACATCTCCACAGCCTCATTGGCTATGACTATAGCTGGCTAGCAAACAAAGCTGAATGAAAATGAATGAGAGTGCATGGTGACTGCACGCCTGCACATTACATGAGGTGATTAACGACAAACAGAGGCCAGGCTGTTATAAATGCTGCTTGGCTCTCAGAGGAACATTTGCATCCTCTTATTTCGCCTTCACTGTAAACAAACAAGACCTGTTGGGATACACAAAATTTACAGATGATATTAAAATCCCTTAGGGAGTTAATGCAGTTTTAACATGGCTGGAGACATTTTAAAATCATCAAACTACACAGATGAACAAGGAGCTACAGATACTTTACACAACATTCCTAGTTCAAAAATGAACATTCTTCAAAAAAAAAAAAAATTACTACACAAGAACATGAACATAGTTCAAAAATAATTCAACCACAAGCTGTTCTAAAACTATATGACTTTCTTCTGCACAACACAAAAAGAAAATATTCTGAAAAATGTTTGGTAACTAAACATTTCTGGTGACCACTGACTTCCACTGTATGGACACTGAGACATTTCTCAAAATATCCTCTTTTATGTTCCTCAGAAAAAAGAAAGTCATAGGCTTGGAATGTCATGAGGGGGAAGTAAATATATTTTTTGGATTAACTATGCTTTTAAGATTCTGAACATTAGTCTGAACATCATGTGAAGAACATGCTTTGAAGGAGAAATGAAAACACATGATTCAGTTAACTCAAGATGAAGAGAGAAAGCCAAGGAAGAATTCTGTTATTAGACCAAATGTTTTAAAAGTTTGAAGCAGAAGAAACTTTAAACTTCTAGTTTTGCTAAAGGCTCTGACTGAGAGACCCACAAATGAGTCAGGGGACTTTCAGACCCACCACAATCAATGTGCCAAATTTGATAACTTTTCTGCAAACCGTTCTGAGGGCTGTTATAGACTCCCAGCCAGAAGAAGAATTATAAAAGAAATGGCAACAAAAACAGCAGGGACATGGAACTTCAGTGCTCAGCCCATAACTATGACAGTAAAAGGCTTTAATTATGTTTCCGTGCATTGACATTTGAACGTTTTATCATTAACACAGAGGGCAGGAAGATATCACACCTCATGCTAAGCTTGCCGAAGCCTGTGTGTAGGGGTTCTTATCTCTGAAAGTAAGCGGTACAAATTGGAGAGCGCTCGAGCAAGATGCACAATATCATTGGAATAATGAGGGCTATTTGTTTTTTTGTTTTGTTTTTTTTTTAACCAGAGAAAGTGGGAATTTAAGCTCCTTAAGGCAGAGAAGAAAGATATACAGAGGTGGACAATGAAGCAGCAAATAATGACAGACACATGCAAAAGTAATTTGCTCTTGGTCAAAAAAAGAAACTTTGATTATGTGCACTCTACTATAATTTTAAAAATAAAGGATTGGCATTGGCATCTATGGTTCCAAGAACCTTTAGGGTAAAAAGTGTATTTAGAGTATTAAAATGCTCTTTACACTAAGAAAATTAAAAAAGGTTTTATTTGGGAATTGTTCACTGAAATGTTCGTTGGGAACCCAAAATGTTTCATCTACGGCAACACTGCGAAAACCCACTTTTGTAACCTTTATTTTTGTTAAGAGTGTTTGATCACCTGACATTCCTTACTCTGTTTATTAATACATTGTCTAATGTGACAATGCATCCAATCCAAATGTTGCTATGAGGTTGCTAAGCTGTTCTGGGTAGTTGCTTACTAGCACAAGTCAAAAGAGCCCACACCAAGGTCCTTAGATATGGATCAGTTTCCACTTCAATGCAGGTAATAAGGTTTTGAAAAAAGTATGAGCAATAGTAATAGTGATAACTTGAATTAGCAAACACTGACAAAAAGGCGTATCCCTCCTTTAGTATGAGTATTTCAAAAGAGGACAGAGGACAGACCACCCTATTTAGTGTACAGCTGTCAGTGTTACTTGGCTCTAAGGGGAAAAGACGAGTGTGTGCGAGTGTTTGTGTGTATGCACATAAACATATTTTGGGGACATATCTGTGCCCAGGAGTGAGCCAAATGTGACAAAACCTTCTTCTGGGGGCTTCCCAATTGTAAAAAAGTTTTATGTTACAGTTAGTGTTAGGTTATGGTATTTATAACAAGCTGTATATATACATAAAAAAAACAATAGAAGTCTATGGAATTTCCCCATTTAGGTAGCTAAGCAAATGTGCATGTGGGCACTCACTTAGTAAAGGTCGACTATGGTCCATGACCTCTTCCTCCAGACCCGGATTGAAACTGCTACTGCTTTGCTCGCTGGCCACGCTGGAAGGGCTTTCCATGTGAAAGCTGGTTTGAGTTGGACTGGTGATGTTGGACTGCAGAGGTGTTTGCACTTGGCCTCCACTCGATTCTGAGTGCACAAAGACGTTCACAATTTAAAAAAAAAAAAAAACTCTAAATTCATATTCAAAATTTAAGCTGAAGATGGGAGTATGGAATTTCCCCATTTAGGTAGCTAAGCAAATGTGCATGTGGGCACTCACTTAGTAAAGGTCGACTATGGTCCATGACCTCTTCCTCCAGACCCGGATTGAAACTGCTACTTCTTTGCTCGCTGGCCACGCTGGAAGGGCTTTCCATGTGAAAGCTGGTTTGAGTTGGACTGGTGATGTTGGACTGCAGAGGTGTTTGCACTTGGCCTCCACTCGATTCTGAGTGCACAGAAAAAAAAAACCTCTAAATTCATATTCAAAATTTAAGCTGAAGATGGGAGTATTTTTGGGAAACCTATAGGGAAACAGTCTTTCATTTTATAATCCACTTTGGGCACACTAGTAAAACAAAGCCATTATAAAGGCAATCAAGCTGCAAAAACAAACAAATCTAAGCTTTAGGGGGATTTTTGTTTTCTGTGAAATGTGGTAGATCTGACAGATGGAGTTGTATTAGTTTGTAAGAGTTTGTGTGGGTGGGTGGGGAGTGTCCGTGTATATTCAGCTGTGAATTTTTAGGAGTTGTGTATTACCGGAATCTCTTCTTTGATCTGTCTCAGACATGAAGGTCTTCCTGTCACTGCTGCATTCACTGAGCTCGGCATCACTGCCATCGCTTTCACTTAAGTTAACTTTAGAGACAGAGAGAAAGACAGAAAGACAAAAGGTGAGAAAGTGATTAAGACAAGAGATACATGACAGAAGGAAAAGGTACAAGAGAAAAAACAACTGAGGGTGATTCAGAATAAAAAGCATAGTGTTGTATATGCACAGGGATACAAAGAGGTTTTTATGAATATTAAAACCAAGCAGTTGTAAGCAGCTGCTGTGAAGCTGAAATTCTCATGGCCACGAATCTGCATACGGAAATTCTTGTTCATGTGGACTGCTATTGAAATGACTGGATTTCGCCCACGAAAATTTGCTGAACAACAGTAAATGTGACCACCCCTTAAGGAACAGGATAAAATTGAAGGTATTATTCATTGCTAATCTTCCCTTATGCCATAGCTCTCAAAAATCATTCAGAGCTGAAGCCTTGTGGGTAGCACTATGGCATGTGGTGAAGTTGCACCTTGGGCGACCTGAGTTCGGTTCCCAACTTGTGGTCCTCTCCCTTTTGCTTCTTGTCGCTGCTTCACTGTGCTCTCCAACAGGTGAAAAAGGCTAAAAAATGTAACCAAAATAAATAATTTCCATATTCAAACTTGTGGTGTAAAGATGCATCACACCAGGTTTGATGTCAATGAGTCAAACACCAATACGGATGACAACATGGCATTACACTGAATGAGACTGAGAGCTTTGGCAGAAAGGAATATTTTTACTGATCACTAAATGCCTACATTCTATGAACATTCTTGAAAACGCTGTCTTTTGCATTCCATGAAAGCAAAAAAAATGGAAATAAATAAACATCAGAATTTCCATTTTTGGGTGAGCGGTTCTTTCATGATTTCTGATCTGACCCAACTGACTTTGTCAAATTTTAAGACCGAAACAGACCTGGAAGTGATTGTTTTCTTTTGATTTTGTTTTAGATTTCATTTTCAGTACAAAACAAGTATAGCATAAAATAATTATGATTATATTATTATTTGGTTCATTAATTTCAACCCAAACCCAAATGCAGAAACCAAAGCACAGCCCAAAACCCATTGATTGGCAAAACTCTTACACAGAGACTGAGAGAGACTGTCCACCTTCCAGCTCAATAAAACACAATCCTGCAACACCAGGAGAACATTGTTTATCTGAAAGACTACATATACAGCATTCTGAACTAGTCTGTAAAACAGCTCAGGGCAGTGCAAGAAGGTAAATTGGAAAATACAAAGTAGAACAGAAGCATGGGGACAGAGAGACAGTGACAAAAAAAAGAGTGTGCCTCTAAAATAATTTAATTCTCTTCTCCATTCCACTGTTTCTGCTTTCATTTTCTGAGCAGGGGCAGGTAAGGATACCGTGAGGAACTTCTGAGAGGCTTCAAGTGGACATGGACCTTTGGCTCTCTTTCCAAAGCCTTCATCATCCCAGCAGCACATGCGTGCCCCCGATCAGCGGCTTGAGCCCAAGCTGAAAATTAATATTTTTATCAGAGAGAGAAAAGGCAAGCTTCGGATCAGCACCGTTCTGCCTTCCAATTTGCTGCACTCCATCTGCCATGGTTTCAATCAGAGGAAGGAGGATGGAGCTGCAGTATTGTGGTGTGTGTGAGCAAGTCAGAGAGAGAGAGACCCATCTCCCGTCACAGACTCTCTCTATACCACCCATCTCTCCAATCTGGCTTGATAAATACGGCTATAGAGCAGCAAATTCTGTCGTCATGCTGAATCACTGTTACACACTCAAAGACACATGGGTTGGTTTGCCTTGATCTATGAACCATAAGAAGACTTTTCATGTGTTTATAGCGGCTTTGTGCATGCATATTTATGCTACAAAATTCGGTACTAAAAGTGTGTGAGATTTCAGAGGCTAAATATATTTTACTTCAAGTGTTTTCGAGTCAAATACAGCAAATGGATAAAGTGCGAATTACATGATGTGTAACGCTTCAGCTGATAGCCAGGTCAAAACGGACCGGAACACAATTTAAAGCATTTTTAAAAACACACATTAAAAAAAAAAAAAAAGGATTGATGTTTATTTTGATAATGTTAAGCCCATTTAACCCAAGTTCTGTTCTTTCTTTTTCTTTCCTTTTTTATGTACCTCTTCTGGGTCATAACTGACCCAAATGCAATAGGAGGGTTTTAAAGAAATAAGAAATGAAGATACTTTAAATAACTGGTTCTCAACTGGTTTTGATTCAGGACCCAGATTTTGCACTGGACATCAAGTGGTGAACACAGTAACAAAACTGAAACAAAATTGCATCAAATTTCACTGCATCTACACTGCTAACCTAAATAACAGCAAGACTACCTCTACCTAAAAAAACTCTAGTAATTATAATAAGATTCCAGTATTGTGACAAAATGCCTTATTGCAAAATTGTCAAATTTAAAACTGAAGCAAGAAAAACTGTCCCACTTACTGCTCAAATAACAAACTGAAGAATCACATTTTAATTGAAGAATAAATATAAGGGTGCTGTGCTATAACAAGAAAACCCTGGTGGAGGGGGAAAAAAAGCTGATTTATCTGGTTTAACCTGGTCATATGGCTGCATGCATCTGCACACAAAACTGGAAAACACTTTTTGATCTAGTAAGGACAAATCTAATGAGGCAGGTGCAGGGTTTCTGCAGTGTTTTAAAATCAAATTTAAGACTTTTTTTAAGACCTGCACAAATAAAATTAATACCGCATGCCATTACAAAACAAACCAATACAATATAAATATTATTGTACAGAGTCTTTCTTAGTCTTTCTTTCCTGTGACAGGATGGTCCAGAGAGAAGCCACAAGAGTTTACGTTGATTTAAATGCCAAAATACCAATAATAGCCAGGGAGGGTGAAAAAAAGATTTTATGCATTATGAGGGACTTTTAATCATAAACGAGCCCAAAATACACCAGGACTCTTATTTTAAAAACGTCTATGCTTTACTACTTCCAGCTGCTCATTCAAATAGATGAGACATAAAATATGCACTCTGACTCGATGCAGTTCTAATACAGTATATGCACTTTAATTATTTACATGCGTATAGGTTAAGTACGTGCATCACACAGCGGCTCCGTTCACAGTAGTCCAGTGATTTGGACTATGAGATGGACACTTGCTTCTTGCACTCTATGTTGCACTTTACTTTTGCTTTAAAAAAAGGATTTCATAAAAATTTGGATTTCATTTGGTTTAATAAAATATAGTTTAATAAAATATTCTTAAGTAAAATTGTTGATTTTTTTTGTGGGAAATTAATCGGTTAGATTAAGCGATTAATCAATAACTTAGTCGATAGATTAATCGAAATAAAAATAGTCGTTAGTGGCAGCCCTAGGCTCTACAACCATCTACAACATATTATAATTTAAAAACCATAACGTAAACAGTCAATTCTTTTTACGGAGCCACTAAAGGGACATGGTTAGCTGCTTGCTAGCAGTAAACTGTTACATTAACGCAGCTCCATTCTTCGCGAAAGATGGATAAAAAGGTGCACAGCAAACAAAAACCTAGAAAAATGATATGCAACCCGCCAAACGCTGGCCGAATCACAGAGATGCCGATTCGCACGGGACTAATATTATCACAGGACCTCGGTCGTTCGGCACGCTGCATTGAGCAGCCGCGTTCAGTTTTTAATTGTAGTGTCTGTTCTTTTACTGAACTAAATTATTTTTATTTCTATAAAAAATCAAAACGACGGTGGGGGTCGGTGCCGCGGTGGGAAAGTGACATAACCGGTGTTGCGGCTTAACACCGGTATCACCGTCAGCACCGTCTATCACGGCAAGCCTACTTACCACATACACAGAGTAAGGAGAGATGACTGACAGGACAATGGCGAATGATTTGCAGATACTGAGCACCACTGACAAATATCTAGATCATGATGCCGGCTCAACATCGTGATGTCTTTCAGCCATAGGCGATGGACGATGGCATCGTCTATCGACTCAACCCTATATCGCAGCGACTTTTCCATCTTCAAATTAAAGACGTCTTAAAATAATTAAGACTTTTCTCACACTATTTGAGACATTTGATTGCCTTAAATTTGATCAAATCAAGACTTAAGGACCCACTGAAACCTTGAGGTGTTTTTTTAACCTGTCTGTCTGAAAACAAACTCTTGTTTACAAGGTACCAGGATGACACAAGCAAGTGCTTTTGAGGATGAAAATCCCTAGATTTGTTGCAAGTTTAGTAAGATAAAATCTTTTAATGATCCTCAGAGTTTTGTATGAACTATGATTGGTCGCTGTACATGTCAGTCAATCTGCTCATCCTGCTTCCAGAATGAACTGCAATATTTACCAAACCTTGAGGTCCAGCAAAGGTCTGGTTACACAAGACTAGTATTAGTGGGTCCACTAGCTTATTTCCCAGCCTAACCAGCTAAATAAAGAAACAAACCAACAAATAAAGCCTAATGAATCAATTATACTGTACTGGAATCTAGCTGCCAACATTATTTAACAGCCACTTTGGTTTCCTGGAAATCATTCAGATAATAGCAAAGAAAAAAAAAAGCAAAACAAAACAAACAAACAAAAAACTATTGAAATCTGTGAAAATGCTGAAAATGAGTCCTGACTTCTTGGATATTTCATCTAAACCAACAAAAATTAAATAATACAGCACAGTATTAATAGTATTTTAATAATATGTTAACTCAGACACCCCTGTAACTAAGACACCTACAGATGAATGAAATTTCCCTCAGCCTGTTGCCTCCTGATATTCAGAAACGTTCAGTCACATTACTAGCAATGACAGCACAGGCCAGACAACAGAACGAAGAAAAACTAACCTCTGCTAGGGGCCACAGTAATTCAGATCACAGTACTTCAGCCGACTGAAATGTCACTAGACTTACAGTTAAAGGTCTCAACAAATATGAAGTGATTGTTTACTTTCAGTCAAACAGAGACAGGAATCCACAGGGCCTCAGTCATGAAGCAGACATGTAGAGACAGGGAACTTAATGTGGGATTAATCGGTGTGTGTATCCTTACCTCAGCCTGTTTTTAACATTAAAGAATGGTTTACTGACACCATTTGCTTAGAGATACTAAGCTTAGGGATACTTTACAGGGTAACATACTGTTTTATAGTTTTCTTGACAACAAATTGACTTCCTGCATTTTAGTTACATCTTACATTGGATCATATGCACTGTGAAAGTAAATCATATAAGGGCCCTGATGACATTGAAAAACCTGCAGAGATTTACAACAGCCAGTGACCTTTGGCGGAGACAACAGAAATGATTGCATAGTGCCGTAAATGAAATACCCGTTTTTGAGCCAACCATGCAACCACACTAACCCTGGGAGAATTTGATTTGCTAGACAAAATAAAAGCTAGTGACTTATCATATAATGTTTGTTGTGATCTCTATCAATAAGCAAGAATATTTAGCAAAATCCTTTCTTCACGTGGTGTATTAACTGAAGGGAAAAGACAAGCTGTTCACAGAAACAATGACCATGTCAGAGGTGAACCTGCTTGAGTCTAAGATACAAACCACCAAGATGAACTTCTGAACTTAGGGCGTGTTCACACTTGGCGTCTTTTTTGACAAGAAAAAGTTGACGAGCGCTTTTTTAGTAAAATAAAAAGCTGG
>NW_015649570.1:97866-119792 GCF_001515625.1 Sinocyclocheilus rhinocerous | reverse complement strand
AAGAGCTCAAACAGACTCTCTCTGGCTGTGTCCACATCTCCAAATTCACTTTCCCTCATTTATTGTTGGTGGTGATAACTATCCATTCACTATAGATATGTTATGTTTAACATATTGCTTCTCTTCCTGCGTAAAAGGGTGGTTTACCCAAAAATTGTTGTTTTCTCAACCCCTGCTGTTTCAAACCTGTACAACTGACTGACTTCTGTGGAAGCGGAGATGTTTTGAAGAATGTTCAGGCTGCTGTTTATATACGACAAAAATCAGGACTAGGGTCCTTTTGACTTGAGTGCTATATGTCAAACCTCTGAAGCCATATAGCTTTGTTTGAAGAACAGGTTCAAAATCCTTTAAAATCTTGGTGTATGAATGCAAGGTGTATATATAAATACATACAGTAAAGGTATTTGAAAGTCAACATAAATTTAAGTTTGTTCCTCACACATTACTATCATTTGGCTTCAGAAGACATAGGGAACAACACAAAATTGATATAGACCATTTCTTTGATGCTTCTTAGTCCTTAATGGAGCTTGGCAGTATCTAAAATATTTAATATTTTATAGTATTTTATAAATGATATACTCCTGTTCAAATGTTTGGGGTTAGTAAGGGCGTGTTCACACTTGGCGTCTTTTTTGACAAGAAAAAGTTGACGAGCGCTTTTTTAGTAAAATAAAAAGCTGGTAGCGTTTTGGTTACAAATAGCAGCCGAGGGCGTCTTTTGTTGCTATAACAACAGCTGCAACAGTAAAAAAGTCTTAAAAAAAGACACCAAGTGTGAATGCGCATTGTATTGCGCATTATTTTAGTCATTCCCGCAGGTTTCACGCTTACACCTAAAGCACGCGCACCACCACTGATATATATTAGTGGATCGCACAAGCCGCGCTCAGTCTCAAACAGCTTGTGAGCCACAAATACCAAAATGAGTGGCTAACTGCTCTAAAATGTTCAAAAACATACAAAATTATGTCAAAATGCCTGTCTTGGCGAGTATCCAGTTAAACACAGTCAGTTTTGGAACGTTAAATAGTTGAGAAAGAGAACGGTTTGAAATTTTTTTATTTTTTCTTTTTTTATTACTGATTTTTTTCTTTTTTTTTTTTTTATGAAAATAAAACTGTGTTGAAGAAAAGTAGATTTTTGTTTGTATATGCTGTCAATTATAGTTCTTAGAAAAATTGCAATCGGTGCATCTCTAATTCTCACCAGTGGCGCTGCTTAATATTTTTGTGGAAACCAGGATACATTTTTTTCAGGACTCTTTGATGAATAGGAAGTTCAAAAGAACCATGAAGCATATATTTTTAAACTTTTATAACATTCTAAATGTCTTTACTGTCATTTTTGAATAATTGAATGCATCTTTGCTGAATAATTTTTTTTTTAACTTTTGAACAGTAGTGTAAGTACATTTTGGGAGGATATGGCACCAGCAATAGCTGTTGTACCAATTTTTTGAGTGTACACAGTCTAAAGTTTTAATACGTACATCTCCGCACAAGAAATGAAAAGGCATAACTCAGATAATAAACATAAATGTTACAGTGCTGATACATGACGAAGCAGGAAACAAGAAGCGTCTTCTGCATTGACTTAGGGGAATAATTGAATTCTCCGATTTGGTACAATTAAATTAATGTTCTTAAGAAAAGAATACTGTCAACCCTCTACATTACGAGTAAATCACTCGCATATGCGACTAAATCTTACTCTGGGTGACTAAATAATGTCTAACATTATACATTGGCTAATAAATTCTTAGATTTTACACGCCAGTATGTGTGTGAGAGGCGTTCAACACAGATTTTCACTCGATAAACTCAGTCTGGCGAGTAAACAAAAAAATGTACTAGCCAATGGCGATTATATTGCCAAGGTGTGCGTAGAGGGTTGAGTGTGTAATTGAAGTATTTACAGCCTTCAACACTTATTAACCACAAGATGCTGGACTACATATCTGTTTACAAGTAATACAATTTTTAATAATCTACATAATAAATTTTGACCTCCCCAAAATCTGTACCCAATAATAACCAGCAAGCAATGGTGTTCAGATCAATTTTTTATATTATCTGAAAAATCTTTTTCTAGGCTTAAAAAAAAAAAAAATCTACTCCACGTCTATCTTAAGTCAACTTTTTCTTGTCATTGCAGCTTTTCTTTCTTTCTTTTAGGTTTTATTGCAGTAATTTCAACATTTCCTCATAGGTTGATAGTATCTGAAATCTCAGACAATAAAAAAAAAAAACACAACTGAATAAATTAGCCAAACAAACACACACAGGTTTCCATGTTTTACGGGGACATTCCATAGAGGTAATGATTTTATACTGTACAAACTGTATTTTCTATCCCCTTACCCTAGCCCTACCCCTCACACATAACTTTCTGCATTTTTAGATATTCAAAAAACTTCATTCTGTATGATTTATAAGTTTGTTTCCTCATGGGGACCAAAAATAAAGTAAACTGTAAACAGTATATTACTCAGCCAGTAAACTAGCAGCACCTTTTTTTTTTTAACTACATACAAAAATAACCTAAGTGGGATATATTTGACTCCAAAGATACTCTCATTCCATACAGTGGTATTTTTATTCAAACTGTTAAGGCCCGGGTATACTTCACTTTCTGTGTTCCGTTCTGTCTTGTGTACAGCCGTGTCCACACAGCTTTCGAAGTATACTCAACCGCGGATGAGCGCGCAAGGATGAGTTTGACACATGCGCAATGCTCAACGCAGTATCTCAATATTCACCTCGCACCTGCGCTGTCGTGGTCTGTCTTGTGCAGCCACAAAAATTGGGCTGCATGTGGACCGTGTGCGTGGACACTTCTGGTGACGAAAACTGCGTCATACAGACAGTACACAGACAGTCACGGAACGCGGATGGCCGAAGTATACTTTGGCCTTTATTCTTTCATTACTTTTATTTTTAACCCTATTCTCCAATAAAATTCCCTCCTCTTCTTAATAACTATTATTTCTATACTAGGTCTGGTCTTAGTTGAATAATGTAGTCTACCCTTTTTTCCCCACAACTTGATACATTTCTCAGATTGTAATTAATTGTTAGCCTCTTCATCATGTAGATTTCATATACTTATTCCAACCCAATCACTAATTTCCAATATACTTGCCAATATATCTGAACTTTAAAGCATTGCCACAATATATGGCTATGATTGTCTTCATCTGAGCTGCACAATCTCTAGCAGATTGCATTTTTGCTTAGATATCTCTTCTGCTCAGGGGTGAGGAAATCTAGTGATTTTTCTAACCAGATTTTCTCCAGGGAAAAAACAAACAAATAGTAATATGTTGTCTTGCCCTAAATAAAAACAAAAAATTAAAATCTAAGATTTTGTACATTTATTTTATGGCCTGATAATTCTCAGAAAAACTCTAACATTTCCATCAAACTTCTAATGACAAAGCAAAGCAAATAGAAATGGGGAACATGGACATCCCTGTCTACATGGTCTTTCTAAAACAAACGATTGTGAAAGAAATCAACAAAAATTATGGGAAACTCTCAAAGCTGAAAAATCCCTCAATGCAAGACAGGCTGCAAAGTCTTCTTAAACAAAATGTGAATCACCGCTGTCTCAGACTGCCCTATGATCAGTAATTTCTAAATAAGAGCTCATTTCCCATCCGACTGGCACATTATCATCCCAAATCTGTTATGGCTGCCAGATGCCGGATTTTCATGAAATTCCAATGAGCTGTATTTTACAAATTTACATACATTTAGCCTGATTAACCCTCCAGAATTAATTCCTGAGTATACAGAAATGATTCTGGCAGGCAGAGAGAGAAAGGAAGATCAATGTTGATGAAGAAAAACAGCTGAAAATGTAGAGGTGTTATCTACATTTTCTGCAGCATTTTCTGTAGCACTGAGCGTGTTTGATGCAAAAAGCTTATGGCAGATAAGACACTATCTGTAAGGTGCTTCTATTTCCAGAATAATTATTGGAAGATTATTTTTAATAAAATGGATGACTTTGAGTCTTGTAAAACAACTTTACCAAGCAGAAATTTAAATGAAAAAGTTTAATTTACGAAATCATGTTTAAATCTGAAAGTAGCTGAGCGAATGCTTAGATAATCTTCATTCTCCTTTCTGTCCCCCCGAGCATCTGGGATGGGAAGTGCTTTACCTGCATGTCCAATCACATCAGACTGAGTGAAACTTTACCTAATCTAACCATCAGTTGAACAAAAAGATATTCAGTCTAATGCGTATCTATATCGCTCTGTTACATTTGTTCAGACGTGATGATTTTGACCTGTCAGTCTTAAAGGATGTTCCAGATTCAATACAAATTAATCTCTTTTGATGGCATCTGTAATGAGGATTTAACTGCAGAAATGTGAAGCTTGCATTTTGTTAAAGCACTTTGTTTAATTTCAATACAATGTTTTTCTTTCGCATTTACAAATCAGTGATGAGTGAGAATAATTTTGTTGTAATCTAATCTACATTAAGCCAAGAGATGATGTAAATCGAGCTGAACTTTTTTTTAAAACCTGAAACATTTCTTTAAATAAACTAATCTCTGTGTCTGCATTTTTTGTAATACTCTCTGAAAACAAATTTAACTACTGGCTTCAAAATACCAGAGCATACATGTTCTGTTTAATCATATTTCAACAAGATCAATACTAGATTTAAAGGGGTCATATGATGTTGCTAAAAAGAACATCTTTAGTCTTTGCAACTTTACAGATCTTCTTTATGCACCAAGAGCTTGTAACACTCCAAAGAGAAAGGAAAAATTGAAATCGCATCATATGACCCCTTTAATATTATTCTATTACCATTATTGCACTTGTTCATGAAAAACAAAAAAACAAAAAAAACCTTAGATTAATTTACTCTGTGCAGGTTGACACATGACAAAGACAGATGACAAAAAAATTCCTGAAATAGCTGCATAAATTTAGTTGTTTTTTTTTGTCTTTCATTATTCCAAAAATAATGTTTTATTATAGTTAATATCAATAGTTAACTGTATGTATGCACTGGTGATTTAACCCTTCTCTTCTGAAGATCCAGTGCAGCTACACAGGGTCAAATTGACCCCGCGTGACAAATCACAGCCTAATAGTCACAATCTGCTGTTTGTGACTGAATGTGTATGCAAGACAAGTGACAGAAAAGCATTTACACTGCCACTTTCAAATCACATCTGTGGAAGATGTTTCAGGTTGAAATGCTGTGTTAAAAACTGTGTTACAGGAATAGTTTTTTTTCCAGAAGGCTCTGTCATCAATTACTCACCCTACACATTGTTCAAAAGTTGTATGAATTATTTCCATTGAACACGAAAAGGAGAAAATGTGCTTAACAGTGCTTATCGCACTTTCCCATGCATTTCCCATTACATTCAACAGGGACCAAAGCATTCAAGTTTCAAAAAATGATGCAAAAGCACCATAAAATAGTCCATGTAAGTTTCTGATCCATACGATTCTTTTGTGTAACAATTTAGATAATGGTTCATCAAATCAAATGGTTCAGATTAATGAATGAATCCTTCTGACCAGTTCTGTGCACTGGATCAGCTGCTTCATTGTAAATGGAATGATTTGATGACTCATAAATCAGATATCACTGCTTCTTTCATGAACACAGTAGGGTGAATCTAAAGATTTTCAGTAAATAATTACTCAAATTGCGGTTTCACACAACCTTTTAGAAGGCTGGAAGACAGTACATGACTTTTAAAATCTGAACACATTTTAAAACACTAGGCCTCATCCATAGAAAAAGAACAAAAAAAATAATAATTACGTTCATTGTAATTACATGGAAAAGAAAGACCAGCACAGGCAACAGTATATAAATCAATCTTTTAAAAAAACATGAAGGTGAATAAATATAATAGAATTTTTGTTTTTAGGTGCATTATCCTTTTTGAACTGGGTCAAAAATACAGCGACAGCATGGAAAACCCATAAACCAATATATTGATCTGAAGAACCTATAATTTAAGAAATGTAAAAAATATATTTTAAATCTGCAAAGCAGCATATCACCAACACAATCCAAATATGCCAAATATACCAATATACCAAATGGTTCTTGATAAGAATACAATGCATTGAACCTAAAATGCTACAAAAACCTCTGAATAACCTTAATTTGTGTGTAATCAAAGGGTCCGGAAGGTGAAGTTCTTAAATCAACATGTGTGCTCTTATCATGTTTCATTCAGTAACAGCCTCTGATACGCTCAAGCATAATAGCAGCAGCTGGTATGGAGGCATTACTCTACGTTAGTACCACCAAAAGCCTTTCAGACCTTATTTATTCAGTCATCCTTTAAATGGATACAGTCAGAAAAGGTGTCCACCCCTACGACACTAATGCATCTCATACACCTCTCACTCTCAAGCAAGCATGGATGGCACTAAGCCACATTTGGTGCTCTAAGACTGGTTTAACAAAAAAGGAAAAGAAAACTCTCATGTGAACTACATATGAATTACAGTACAGGAACATATGAACAGATGTGCACCTGTCAATGTGAACCGCTCCATAGATACATCTTCGTAAAGCTATAAAGCACCACCATATGTGGAATTGATGAATGTTCCTGAACATCTTATTTGCATGTTGGAGATAATCAAATGCATGAGAAAACTGTGTGACTGTAAACTCTGATGGGCCACATGTTTTATTATACGTAATAAAATGATGATATATTGGTCCTCTGAGCGTCTTTACTGCGAGAAGCAACAGCGCTTGAGGGACGTTGGTTCACATGCTGTAGGACTCTTTCTACTGCCTAATTCTTCTGATAAGTAAGCTTATCACACACTGCAGATGGGTCCATTTAATTCATGCCATGGCGAGTTTATTATTTTTATTTTTTTACATATATTTCACTTTTCATCCTCCCTTAAATGCATTTCTGCAAGGTTAAGCAGAACTGTGCCTGGAAGCTAGGAGCATTTCAGCCTGAAATGGATGTAGGAGGGAATGTTTATTTGGAGAAGGGTTAAATGAGGTCACCTTAAGATGGCTGAGCTCATTAATAGCATCACTGGTAGAGAATGGGATGTCCCATCTCAGGTACTGAAATGACTAAAGGGCTTTTTAATAAGCAAACTGACCTTTAGATCTATAGCCTCACCAGTATATTTAGATAACTGCTACAATGGCCTAATTACAGACACAGTATAGAAGTATAAAATGTTAGCTTAAAATCCTAATAGTGTGGGTATATGCTAGCAAAGTACATCTAATATTTTACCATTTTGTGTGTGTGTGTGTGTTTGTGTTTGATTGTGCTATCTTTCTTATCTAATGCAATGGTGTTTATGCATTTTTATGTGTCCAAATATTCCAGGATCAATACAAGTTAAGCTAATTGACAGCATTTGAGGTATAATTATTACTAGGGGTGTAATGGTGCACAAAAAATATGTTTTTGGTACAGCAATTGGGGGGAGCAGCATATAAATATTTAATTTAATTTAAAGCAGTTTCCTGAATAAACTCTGATTATGCTGTTGTAAATGGGGGAAGGGATTTAGAGTTCTTCCACTTTTGAATGCAAAATATTTAAGCAAAATTTATCTTTTAGTCAGAATTAACGTGCTTCCATTCTATTGTTGCACTTTCATTCTATTGCTCCAAACTGTATGCTGAGAATTTAAAATGTTTAATATAACACTCATGTTTACTCACACTAACATAATATAAACATACATTGTCTGCATCTTGTGGCCATTGTATACTATTGAAACAGTCAGTATGTTGACGTTTACAGATTGGCTACATTTACTTCTATTGAAAGAGCTTCACTGTAACCCAGACTTGTGCTTTTATTAAGAAAAGGATGAACACATGGAAATTAATTCTTGTGGTAATCAATGTTGTGAGACAAATGCTGTCAAATGAGCTTAACTTGTATTGGACTCAGAATATTCTTGTAAGGGCATTGTAGTAAAAAAAAAAATATATATATTTGCCTTTAATTTGAAGGAAAGTCAAGACCAGACAGAAAAGTAATGGGAGAGAGAAGCAAAATGCATACGACACGGGATGAGACTGGATTTCATCCTGTTTTCCCCTTGAGCACAACAGGCCCAAGCATGAAAATTTCAGCTGTGCAGTTTTTAAATCTCTGTGCATTCCATATATAATAGAATAGAATGTAATTTGAAGTGTGTACTTTTTTAAAATGTTAAAATACTGTTAAAAAATCTAACCTAGCAATCTTCTATTGTAATGTAGAATAGAATAGAATAGAAGCATTAGCATCTAACCTTTGCTTTGAGCCCATGTGTAGCTGATTGGCGCACTCCTGGTCACTGGTAGCTGCTCTCCTCTTTCTATTACTGGCATCCTGTTATCTAGAATTGAATCCTTAATGGGACGAATATGCTTCGGCAAGGTTTTGTAGAACCAGGCTCCAGAACGTTTCCATACCTTTGAAGAGCAAGGAAAAGGAAAACAAATTTAGCACAGCTCAGTATGAAGTGATTTAAAGCAGGTACTTAAAGACTAAACATAACATAACATAACATATACATATACATATACAACATAAAGTAATACTAGTAATTTCCAAATTTGATTTATTACCAGTGTTCTTATCACTACCAAACTATTAAAAATTGATAGAAAAAAAATAATAATAATAATAATTGGTAACTGAAATATAGCTGAAATATTAAATGTATAACTTAACTGGAAATGCTGCCTTGGCAACTAACTAAAATAAGTTTAAGTACTAAAATTACTAAAACAAATAAAAATAAGGCTAAAAATAGAAATATTAAAATAACAACAGCACATAATATTACTAATAAAAAATGAAAAATGAGAATATAAAAAAAGGTAATTCAAAATAATACTATAATAAATAAATACATTCTAAAATAACACTGTTTGATATTACTGTACCTTTAGATATCTGAAAAAAATCAGGAACTGCTTATTTCATTTGTACATTTGTTGTATTGTTTTTCTTCTATTGCAATTTGTTTCTGTCTTTTTGTTACTGACTGTCGCCTTGAACTTGAAGCTATATATATATATATGCCATTGTTTTAATGCCACTGTGTACATGCAGCTATTGTTAACAACTACTGAAACATTGGTCAATCACAACAACAACAATCACAGCAATGGCAGACGAGGCCATGCAGAATGGGTGGTAGGAGTATGTGAGAAATATGTTTGGAACCTTTCACTATCTTGCCAGTTCCATTTGGTGCTTTAATGGAGGTCTATTCAATATGGTCGAAAAATAGTTGTGCTCATTCGTATTCATTGCAAACCACAAAACCCAACAGACAAGCAACAGCAAAATCCAGCCATTCACTGAATCAGCGCCATGACTTTCTAGACAGTGGCACTTAATCAACTGACACACACCAAAAATTTTAACAATCCTTTCATAACACATTACCCCTGTGAAACAAACACTGAAATGCTCTGGAGGTGTTCTGAGCACACTACACTCTGGTGCCAGTCACTCTCATGGTGACATAACAACGAGAGACTGCTGCTCAGCAGGCCAGGCCCTGCTGTAGCCAGGAAGACAATTAAGAAGTGATGGACAGCAGGCTCTGAAATGTCAGGGCTGACAGCAGCTGCTGGAGTCTTGGCAGAGACCATCTCTCAGCTGTACCTGATCAGTTACCATCTCCATTTGCACAACCACTGACCAGACAAAAAAAAAATGCAGATTTAGCTTACAGGGTCAATCACATAATATTAGATGGCCTTCCCTGTTTTGCATTGGATTTCACCTCTTATTTTCTGTGCATGTTTGATGCACACATCAAAATCTTTGAGCATACAGTAGATGAAGCTTTTGTGTTTAGTGCAGAAGAAGTCAAAAGCAACAATTTTATATTCCCCAGGGCACCAATATCTGCCACCCAGCAAGGGGGAAAAGTGCATTTTAAATTACTAGTGCAATCAGTTCATTCACAGTGAAAAAATAACTTGTACAATCATGAATAAAGGGTGTGAACAGTCATTTTCCCAGAACTGAGTTTTATCAGTGGGAGATAACGTGTAATTTAGAAAAATTATCCACTTTTGAAAGTGGAATGAGTGAATGCCATGAAAACCAGTGTGGAAAGTCTGTTTTTGCCTCCTTGTGAGTGTACAGCCTTCGTTTTTTATAGTTTTATTCTGATTCAGAGTGGAAAAAGAATACATATATACTTTGTACTTGGTAATAACACAACATAAACCTGCTAAAAATAATATAACTTTAAGCTCTTTTTATGTTTTTTGAAATTGTGAGATTAAAGAGAAGTAGATGTAAATTGTACTGACCAAAGAAAACTTTCCTTTGATACTAAAGTGGTACAATTCTCCTACAGCCTTTCCGTTATTATAAGCTCAAAATCTTCACTGATAGTGAACTGAAAGACATTATAAATGTACATTACACAATAACACATGCAATAAATGACCACAGGGGAAAAATGTAAATGCAAAATAAGCTTCCTGTGAAAAATGATGGCATTAAATTGACTAGACGTTTGCCAGACTTCAGTAAGAAAGATTTCATCTTCCAAATTACTATTTAAAAAAAGCAATCAAGCACAGGAGTCGACGGTCTAATTTTTTGTTAAAACACTCCTTTCCTAGCCTAATATGCAGAGACAACTGGGTCACTCTACAAAATGGGTTGGGAAGTTTAGGGTTGGGAATCGAAAATTTATTCCGATTTCAGAATCGGATACTTAAGGGTCAGGAATCGGATACTTGCTGTCAAATTAAAATTTCGATTCCGCCTATTGATTCCCATGCGCTTTTTTTTTTTCTTCATCTGTGAGGACCGGACCTAGCGATCTGCCAGGACCTTGCTCGCTAATCTAAGCGCTCCAAAGTTTGGCCACATTTGCGATCAGAAGCCAAAAAAGCTAAGTATAATATCTGTGATAGCTAAACATGTTGCAAGAGAGGGGTCACCACCAACATGACAAAGCACTTTAATTTAATAGATTGTTAAAGATCGCGAACACGATTCAAACACCAACGTGATTCTATTCCTAAATTACAATGATTCATCGGTTTCATTCCTCAACCTTTGACGTGTGTGATCAATGTTGTGTGTACGATCACACCAGTGTGATTTGAACATTTAAATTTGCATTCGTGCTGCCATTGACCTAAAGAGAGCAGCTGTCTGTCATGAATGAAACAGCTTCACAGTCTTTTCAGCCACACAGTATCATTTTTCTGTGTTACAAACATTCAAAATCACAGAAGTACTGCGATAAAAGTTTATAGTTCAGATATAAACTGTGTGTACGATGTGTATGTTAGCGATTAAAATAGAGTAAATCACCTTTTGAAAGTAATTTGACACTTCAAATGAAGATTTATCGATTACATTGTTACACCAGTAGATGGCGAAAAGGGGCTGTTAAAATGTATTTGTCTTTAATTCATACAAGAGATTTGTTCAAGAACGCGGCAGTAGCCCCTCACTGCAGAACACAAGATCCAGGGGGCGTGGTTGGATCCACATCTACAGGATAAATGTTTGATATCATTATTTAATCACATTGGAATCGAAACTGGGAATCGAAAAGAATCAGAATTGATAAGCAGAATCGGAATCGGAATTGATAAAATTAAAACGATACCCAACCCTAGTCATGAATTCACCTTATTTTTCACGTAAGAACAGCCGCGGCCATTTGTAAACTTAAAGGGTTACTCCACCCCAAAATGAAAATTTTGTCATTAATCACTTACCCCCATGTCGTTCCAAAGCCGTAAAAGCTTTGTTCGTCTTCGGAACACAATTTAAGATATTTTGGATGAAAACAGAGTGATACTTGAGTATCTACTCATTTCCCTCGGGGGGGTTTAACATCTGCCCTTATCTTCCCCTTCCTAATTCCCCTGTAACCACCATCTCTCCACCTGACCGAGGTTAGGTGGAAACTTCCTGCATAACAGTCTCCTACTGGACCTATGATGTTTTGGTTGGTTCTATGGCTTTAGTGACCACCTTACTGATGGTCCGGTCTAGAGGCTTCTCCGGATAGGGCTCCGACGCGGGAACCATGGTGGGGGAGTACAATCCATTTCTAAAAATATATATGGGTATATATTCGGCTTCATACTTCCTGGATCATGCGGCCAGATCACAGGCTTCTACGGGAGCCTTCTTGATCATCAGGCCCCCGGCATGGTACTGCAAAAATTTCCTGGACGTCTGGGCTGGGCTTATGCTTTCAGGCTGCCCTGTCTAGTTTACCATATCTAGGTCGCCCTGAGAGGCCTCCCGATCACCAGGATATCCCCTCTTGCTGAGGCATCGAGCGGGAAGTATAGGTGGCATTTGTTTGCTCCCTCAGCTACAGATTTACTGCTAGCCACTCCAGCATTATAAGCCTTAGATAGAGTTGATGACTTCTCAAACATAGAGTTTTGGGATGCACCATCTCCATCTATGGGCTGCTCAGAGTGCCACGAGAACCCCTTAGAACGGTATTTTAAAAAAAAATCCATGTTATGGTAAGTGTGCACGTGAAGTCTTTGTACACTTTCTAAAAAATATGGTAGAGTTGGTACTTAGTGCTCGCCATGGTTTCTGGCATGCACTCCCCTCAGCATGGTGGCGTGGGTATACCGTTCCCCATAGCGACCCCTAGAGGACGCAGTTCGAAGTTCCCATGAAAGGGAACGTCTCAGGTTACGACAAGGCGTTTCCCATAGCAACCCCTAGAGGATGCAATGTCTCGTTCCCTACTCAGGGAACCATGGTTACATACGTAACCTGAGACGTTTTCTCAGGAGGTCTCCCATCCATGTACTAACCAGGCTCAACCCTGCTTAGCTTCAGTGGGCAACCAGTCTTGGGCTACAGGGTGACATGGCTGCTGGCACAGAAGAGCGTAAGCTGCTTGCGTCCAGCAGATATTCTCAAAAATGGCGCTACGGTGATGCGGAGAGACACAGAGGAGACGAATTGTTGAATAAAGTCGTTATTTTTGTTTTCTTAGCGTACAAAACGTATTCTCGTCACTTCATAACGTTACGGTTGAACCACTGATGGCAAATGGACTATTCTGACGATGTCTTTCATACATCGTATGAAAGAATTTGAGAATTTTCTGGACCTTGACAGTGTAATTTACTTGGCAGTCAATGGGACAGTCACAAGCCTCCTGGTTTTCATCCAAAATATCTTAAATTGTGTTCCGAAGACGAACAAAGCTTTTACGGGTTTGGAACGACATGGGGGTAAGTGATTAATGACAAAATTTTCATTTTGGGATGGAGTATCCCTTTAATGTGTCTGACTTCTGGTGTCATTCACTTCCAATTATTTTTAGCTGTACAAACCAGCACATTTTGCTGCTTGAAACTCCAAACTCGTATTATTTTACCATATTATTTTAATGTATTAATTATAAACACACTCGTTTGTAGCGCAAACACTTTTACCGTTTACTGCACTTTGATATTCTTCTCGTTATTTCCTTACAACGGCTAATGAATCAGAAGTCTCGCACATTCACAGAAAACAGCTTGCTTACATGTTGAAAAATAAGGTGGATATGTGTAGGGGGAAAAATTCATCATTCAGTTATTGTTAGTTATTATGTTTTCCCTTTTTACAGTAAACTACCTAATCCATGAAAAAAAAAAAAACTTTAACTACTGTATGTATAGGCATAATTATGTTCCAACATATATTAAAATGTATTCATTTACACTTAAATATATTACTAATAAACATTTTAGTTATTGATATTGATTTATATATATACATATACAAAGTAATCAATTTATGTATTGATTTATTTCCAAAAAAAAAAAAACTCTAACTTTAGGCCACCCAGGACCAGAAAGTGTCACATGGACAAAGGTTTGTGGCGCAGAGATTTGGTGGTTGTAAATGTCATTCATAGCTGGGCAAGGTGTATTTGAGCCAAACTTTTAAATGACGTCATTATTTCATCATGTCATTCCAAACCTGTAAAGGCCCGATAACTATAACGATAACTATAAAGATAACTATATTAGCGTCCACACCAGCAGATGATATCGTCTGTTTATTCCAAGCGCATACTCGTCTGCCGCTTTAAATTCTCGATCTCGTTATAGCAGGATTGATTCTGATTAGCTGTCAATGTTTTTATCGCTTAACAGCTGGAAAAAATAGTTCTGAAAGTGATTCCAGCGATATCGTTTCTCTGTGCCTTTATCGTTATAGCTGTGGTGTGGACTCTGCTATTCTTTAATACTGAGAAATATTTTTAGAACTATATCTTTATCGTTAACTTTATAGTTATGGTCCTTGGTGTGAACAGGCCTTAAGACTTTTTCTTCTGTGGAACTCAAAAAGGTGAATTTTTGAAGAACTTCCTGGTCGTTCTGTTCCATATAATGAAAGTGAATGGAGACTGGGGCTTTTAACCCCTTAACTGTCAACGTCCCACCTGTGGGACACTTGGCGCTCTTTTTTTGTTGTTGTCCTTTTTCTCTATCAAATCTTTTAGTAATCATCTTTTAGTAATCATAAATTATATATCATTTGAAAGCTTATAAGTCCAAGATACATTCTGTGAAAACCATTTTGAAATCGGACATTGCGTTACCATGGAAATGGTACTTTAAAATTTTTTGGTGGTCTCCTTCCCCCCTTAGTGGGTGGTGTCAAGTGTCATATTACAAAATGCATTACGGTCTTTTAGAATCAAACCTTTTTATAATCTTGATAAAAAACATCATTGGAAAGGTCTGAGTCTCAGGATTCCATATTTGGTGGTATTTTGAGATATAAGTAATATTGATAGAGAAATCTAGACATTTGTGACAGAAAAATGCATTAAAAAATTCAATGGAGTTTGGATGGCACCCGGTGGCTGTTTGTGGTATAACGCCCTAAATAAAATCTCACAGAAACCTCAATTTTTTTTCATATCAACTTCAAATTTGGAACATAACTTATTTAGACATAAGGCTTTAATTTTATACCAATTTTAGAGTAAAACCTGTTATGTAAAATATTTATTATATATCAAATAAAATAAAATTAGTATAGTGCATTTTCTTTACAGTAAATTTAAACTTCTATAAAGTTTTGATACTTTAATTGTTTGAAAAAATTCCACTTATGCAATAATCTGCATTTTTGTTGTTGTCCTTTTTCTCTATCAAATCTTTTAGTAATCATCTTTTAGTAATCATAAATTATATATCATTTGAAAGCTTATAAGTCCAACCTTAGGTCTGTATTCCAAAGTGTTCATAAATTACAACAATTTAAGTTTGGATAGTGCACTTAAAAAATGGGGGGTGACAGTTTGGTTACTTCATCCAAAAATTTAAATTCTCTCATCAAGTACTCATCTTCACGTCATTCCAAACCCATAAACCTTTTGTTTACTTTTGAAACACAAATTAAGATATTTGTAATATATCCTAAGAGATTTCTGTCCCTCCACTAAAAGTCCATTCCATCACAACATTCAAGTTAAAAAAAATTCACAAAGACATCGTAAAAAAGTAATCCATATGAATCAAGGGTCACTCTTTATTTTAAGGACCAATTTTTACTATTAACTAACTATTAACTACGACTTTCGCCTCAAACTCCTAATTACTGCTTATTAATAGTTAGTAAGGTAGCTGTTAAATTTAGGTAAGTGGTAGGATTAAAGGATGTAGAATATGGTCATGCATAATATGTGCTTTATAAATACAGCACTAATAAACAGCCAATATGCTTGTGATATGCATGCTAATAAGCAACTGGCTAAAAGTGAATTTAGAATTGGTCCCTAAACTAAAGTGTTGAAAAAAACAATTTTATGATAAACGGATTTAATTTAGGCTTTTATTCACATATAAACACTGATCAATACACGGAAAGAAACTTCATTGGTTCTTGCTCAAACATGCTTGTGTGGCATGCGAGAACAAACCTCAAAACATATTACAAATTAAAATAACTGTTTACTATTTTAATCTGTTTTAAACTCTAATTTATTCTTATGATCACAAAGCTGAATTTTCATGGTCTCATGGTCTTTCAGCAATCATTCTAACATGCTGATTTGCTGCTGAAGAAACATTTCTTATTATTAAGGTTGAAAACAGTTGTGCTGATTATTGTTTTGGTGGAAACTGAGATCCTTTTTTCAGGATTGTTTGATGAACAGAAGTTCAAAAGAACAAAAAAAGAATGTTACTTTTGATCAAATTTAATGCATTCTCGCTGAATAAAAATATGATACTTTTGTAAAATACTTTACAGTACCTTAATTAGATATTCATACTTTGTACTGCTCAGAGTTTCAATAATTAAAAAAAAAATCCATATTTTAGCATGTTCCTCATACTCCGAAGACTTGGAATAAGCACTACGGACCACTTTTATGATTTTATTTTTGTCAGCACAGACCTCCATCATTATGGAAAAAAAGTGGCCAGGAAATTCTTCGGAAATGCACTTTTTTGTTCATACTGTAAGAATGAAAGCCATACAGGTTTCGAAATGACACGAGAGTGAATAAATATTAACAGAATTTTCAATTTTGGGTGAACAATTCCAAAAGAAGCATTTTTTAAACTCAAAGCACCGGCACTTTCCATTCTCCCTCTAACAGAGATTTAGTATCCTACAGGAATAAACCAGCTCTGTGCCTGAGCTTTGAGAATCTGAGATACAGCATGAAAGGAAGTGTATTATAAAAAAAAAAAGTGTGACACTGTTTATGCCTCGGGTCCAGCTCTTCTGGGTCCACATCATAAGGTGTGAGTGCCAGGGATGGGAAGACATGCTCAAACAGCGGCCTGCTGATAACATGTTCTGCTGCGACCACCGCTTGACTGACAGCTGCATCCTTAAGCCTTTTGTTAGCTCAGAGTTTTACTGGGAATATAGTTAACAGCTAACAAGGAGTTTCCAAAAGGTCAAATTCTCATACAGTTCAGCTCTCTGAAAATACAGTTCAGATGAGTCACTGCTCATTATAATTGTTAAAAATAGGTTTTTGATGTACATTGCTCAGCAGTGTAATTTGGAGTAATTAGGGCCTAATCATTTATTCGAATTATTTTATAGTTAAATATAATCACTTTGTTTAATGAATAACAATGTTTATTATTCACATTTAGGGTGATTTCTGAAACAAGTTTTAATTATAAACAAACAGAAAAGCCTGAAAACAGCCCATTCTGAAATAAAATTATGGAGATAAGTCTGTGAATAATGTGTATTAAGTCATGAGTATGGCATTATTGGGATATTTCCATAATAGCAGGTTTCATGCCACCATGAATGAAGGTAATTTCTGAATTAATGATTCATAAGACTTCATTACAACACAGCAAGGCAGAGTGTAATTCTGCCACCTGTCAAATGGTGACAATACATACGATTACAGACACAGTGGCATCAGTGCACTTATCGTTTCTTCTGAATATTTATATGTCGTGCCTTGAAATGACCATATTTCTGAGCTTGATTGGTTGATTAAAAGCCCACTGCGCTGATATTATTCCAAAAAAAAAAAAAAAAAAAAAAAAAAGAAAAAAATATCTATATGCACCTATATCCAACTGAGAAAAAAACAAATGGAGTACGTCTAAACAACATGAACAATAATCGGTTTACAAAATTAACACTCACCAAGAGCCGAGTAAAAATAATACAAACCAGCTACAATCCATTCATAATTTACATTTATTAGGAACTTCAACAAACAGTGTGGGGAATAAATATCAAAATACACTGTCAGACCTTCAAGGTTTTTTAAATCTAATGATGCTCTACAAAAAGCTGTAGCAACTCACAATTATTTACCTCTTATGATTTGACCATTATAATTTTTTTCTACATATGCGAAAAACTCTTTGACTGAACATGATTCAGTCATGGACAGTGGATCCACAAAATTGAATTACGTTATATGAACACGACTGAATCAAGTTATTTGGTTAAGTTATCGAGTTATTTATAGCTACAGTTTGACAATGTTCTAATTCAAAATGTCATGGGAAGTCAATCTAACTTAACATTTTCTAACATTGATATTGTTTATTTCTTACTCCTTAACAGTTAATCAGGCTCTTAATGATTTAATCTATGCCATCTCTTAGAATATGTGAAGGCCAGGTTTTCCCATCACTCATCATTAGAGCCCATTTTACACATGGCTCTCGACTCTGACTTGTACTTGCTCTTATGAAAATGTACCACCGTTCTAAACTGTAGTATTTGTTATAATAAAGCTATCCTATTAATCATTACAAAGCCAATAATTACTTATTTTTTTATTAATCTATATAGCATTTGTTATGAAAAACAGCCTGCACATTTAGAAACAATATCTACAACATAAATCTATAGGGGAAAAAATATTCCCTTAAAGGGTTAGTTCACCCAAAAATGAAAATTAGCCCACAAATTACTCACCCTTAAGTCATCCTAGGTGTATATGACTTTCTTCTTTCAGACGAATCCAGTCGGAGTTATATTAAAAATGGTCTTTGATCTTTCAAGCTGTGTAATGCCACTCAGCGGGTGTTGCATGCATCAGTCCAAAAGAAGTTAAATAAAAAGCGCCCATCAATAAAAAAGAAAAAGTGTCTCACATGGCTCCGGGGGTGAACAAAGGCCTCCTGTAGCGAATCGATGCGTTTTTGTAAGAAAAATATCCATATTTAAACCGTAATAATACATTTAATCTAGCTTGCACTCACTGTTGTAAACGGAAGCAGTTCTGGGCGGATGACGTATGAGGTCGGCTTTGCGCATGCGCCGCTCAGAAGTGACGAATGTGGAAGCGCAGGGGAGACAAAAAAACGGTCACTTATTAGAAGTACAAAATGAGGATTTGTAAAAAAGAATGTCGGAGTATTTCGATATAAACCAAGAGGAGACTGGTTTTCCTTTGCTAAAGTAAGGAAACTTTGCTTCCTTTGCTCCTGTTAACAAACGTTGGTTTTCACGAGACTCACTGGCGCATGCGCAACGCTGACCTCATATGTCATCCGCCCGGAGCTGCTTCCATGTAGGATGTTCCATGTAGGACTGTTGGCGCAAGCTACATTAACGTGATTATTACGTTTTGAATATGGATATTTTTCTTACAAAAACGCATCGATTCGCTACAGGAGGCCTGCTCCCCCGGAGCCATGTGAGACACTTTTTTTTAATAGATGGGCACTTTTTATTTCACTTCTTTTGGACTGATGCATGCAACATCCGCTGAGTGGCATTAAACAGCTTGAAAGATCAAAGACAATTTTTAATATAACTCCGACTGGATTAGTCTGAAAGAAGAAAGTCATATACACCTAGGATGACTTGAGGGTGAGTAATTTGTGGGCTAATTTTCATTTTTGGGTGAACTAACCCTTTAACAGATTATCTATTATAAATTCTAAATTCTAAAATTTACCACAATAAATAAGCCTACAATAAAATGTGATAAATTCTAGTAAAGGTGGTCATGTTTAAAAAGATTTTAATATGTTAGTGCTGGTGCAAGATTATGTTTTCTCCTCTTTTCTTCAGTCTTTTTAGTTTATCCATGCAAATGCAAATTTCCTTCGGGACAATAAAGTTTATCTAATCTAATCTAAATCTAATCTAAAAATGTATGTGCCCTTTTAGATAATGTTTGACTTTCTCCATATCATTTTAAAGTGGCAATTTCTCGATATAATTCAAATAGATTGAACATTTTACCATCAGCTTCACGATAGGAATGCCTCGCACAAGTCTGATCACACTTTTCGAGTGTGCTGGTGAACACGTGCAGAGTATGCGGTGATTTACGCACTGCTTATGCACAATTAAAACTTCAGTCATATTGTGCTGATAACTGGTCTGTTCGGTTTATACGTGAAGTTAACACTAATAAGGCACCAAAGACGTGATTTAAATAATTAATCAATGGTAATAATGATTCTAGGTTTCCATTAACCATGAAAGAAATAATGGGGATTCATACTCAATCTTGAATTATCTTTATTTCAAATGTTTGAAGTTTTAATACTTTTCCTTTTGTTTTACTGGGATAAATCATACAGGGATGTATGCTAAAATGGTTGGATGTGGCACCCTTCCTAGAAAATTTTCCACCAGCCACCACTGTTCTATTTGATTTGATTCTATTCTATTCATCAGTTTAAATGCTTCAGTTTTATATTATATTACATTATATTATATTATATAGTATTATATTATAAAGAATTGAACTGTTCAAGAATTGAATTTAATCTCTGTGAGATAAAAAAAAAAAAGATTTTCAATACAATTTCTTAACTTAAAATGTGGATCATTTAGTTACATTAAGGGTCAAATCAAATATAAATAGCACATTAAAGTTAAAAGTTACACATTTATTTTGTGTGTGCGCTGTACAAGTCTGGTATGAAGAATGTTTTTGCTCAGATAGCCGAGATGTCTGCCCAATAAAGAAAATTTTGCTTAGCAAGACTTAGAGGGAACACTGGATGTGTTGCATAATGTTTTTCTTGAAATCAAAATTTTTTTTCATGATTCTTTGATAAATAGAAAGTTCAAAAAACAGCATTTTTTAAATATACTTTTTTATATATTTGCATTTTTATTTATTTTTTTACAATAAATAAATAGACCCTAAACTTTTAAACTGTAGTGCTAAATTAGTCAACTGTCAATATTTATAAATAAATAAATACATACATACATACAAATTAAAATAATGCAAAGATACAACTTTCTCTCCCACCTGCCAATGGCCATTAATTTGAGCAAATATATTAGCTATTGAGAGGTGGGACAGAAATTTCATATACATTTCTGCATTTGGCAGATGCTTTTATCTAGTGACTTGCATTGCATTCCAGGTATTGTAAACATTTTAACAGCTCCCTGGGAATTGATGTTGCTAGCACGTTGCTCTACTCTTTGAGCTCGAGGGAAATATTTGAACCCAAATTTTAAACCTTACAAATCAAAAACACAGTATGCCCTGCATTTGATGCTACATTGACCAATGTCCTCACCCAGGGCATTCACTCTTGTACAACCTAATATATCTGCAGAGACTGTAAAAAACAAGTGAACTCTGACAAATCTGCTCAGCACTTCTCCAACTGTCAGCTCTTTTCTCTCTGGCACCAACTAATCAAATGAACTAAACTATTTGTTTCATTGCCATGAAGGATCCAGCCTCTGGGCAGTCTTTGTTCCCCGGAGATCTGAGCAGATCAATCCAATCCCACACTCAGTATAGATTTAGACGGCAGGAGATTTCAGGGCCTATCCTATCCGTTACCCAGCATGCCTGTTAATTTGCATGAGAGCTTTCTGCTCTTGGCAGCATTATGACTCTAACCGAAGTGATAGTTCTCATCATACAGGACTACTTGCCAAGCAGAATTATTGGCTTTGAATCATATTGGTTGCAAATTGTGCTCAATTTCAGCACAGTATATTACGGCAAGTTTAGAGCAGACGTTGCGGCTGATATAGGAGGAATGCAGCTCCTTCTGGCAAAGCAATGAAAATGTGAAGTATTTAACACTAGAACTACCGGAATTCTATAACTACTAGAATGGCCATAGCGGTCATTCTGACCGTTCATACTAGACTGAACTGAATGCCATTTTTGTCATATCATATTTACATTCGAAGCTTCTTTTGCGGTTTTACAATGAAGCTTTGAATGTCTGTTGTCATATTTTATGATGTCATCACCCTAAAAAATACGATATTTTTTGTAATATTTAATTGTGTAAGAGCTACGTAGATGTGCGTGTCTCGTGCGCGTCTTGCTTTGTGTCCGGCAAGCGGGAGAAAAAAAGTTTTTCACCGCCGTGAAAATGTTGTATTTGATAGTCTAAATGCCAACAAATATGAACTGAAGCACAATATTTCTGTAGATAAAACATGTTGTGAATTTTGGAAAT
>NW_015649570.1:69299-97014 GCF_001515625.1 Sinocyclocheilus rhinocerous | reverse complement strand
GTTGGCAGATTGAATGACATCAGTTGTTGTATTGGAGGTGTCCACCCGGCTTTTTTACGAACAGGAATTTTAGCTTAGCAACAGAATATAAAAACAACTAGAACAAAAGTTGCTAGGCAACAGTGACGTGCATTGGAGGTGTCCACCCGGCTTTTTTACTAACAGGAATTTTAGCTTAGCAATAGAATATAAAAACAACTAGAACAAAAGTTGCTAGACAACAGTGACGTGCATCTTCAAACGCGGGAAAAAGTCACAAACGCAGAAATTATACGCCGTCTGTAATGCGAACAGTCAATTTGACCGCTTTGGCCATTCAAGGTAGAAATACTCAGAACTCTTTTGCTTTTTGTAATTTTAATAAAATAACAATGTTATAATAGAATACACACACATTTAGGAAATGTCAGGATGTCTTCTAAAGCACTAGAGCTCCTGGAGCAAAAAAAAAAGGGCCTGGCTTGTGAATATAAACCTCTGACTAGAGCTGTGTGGGCTGAACTCTGATTACATATTCTGAGTAGGAGCTCAATAATCAGGTTTGTAATTTCTTGACACATGATAGAAGTTGTTCATAAGAGAACATAAATCTGAGGGAGGGAGAAATTAAGTTTCTGCACACCTCTACCATTTCCGAGTATACACAAAAAAAAAAAAAAGAAAATTGAAAGGACTCGCCTTGAACATACACTACTGTTTAAAAGTTAAGGCAAGGCCAGTATTTTTTTTTATTTTTTTAAAGAAATTAACACTCTTATTCAGCAAGGACATATTAACATTAATAAAAGTAATTTTCTTTACAATATTACTGTTTTTTACTGTATTTGATCAAATATATGCAGCCAAAACATTAAAAACTTTTCAACTATACTTTTCAACGACAGTGTAAGATATTTAAATGTCTCCTACTTTATCAAGTAATGCATTAACATTTGTATTTAAATTAGAATAATAGAATAAAATTTGTAAAAATCTCAGAAGGGGGAGTACTGTAAGCTTATATGCATGAATTTGAGATGGATTTTTTTGAAAGTGGATTGGATTTTAAATGGGTATAAAGTTGCTTTCACATACTGTGTCTTGGAACATGCTGTAAATCTCTCTCCTGTATTGGTAAACTATTTCCAGTTGATGAAAGAGCATCTCAAACAGAGCTGACTTGTAGTTCAGCCTCCTGGGACAGGTTCAGCGGGGTTCTAGCCATCTGTGTTTATTGTGCCTGTGTGTTTAACCTAAGAGGGCAGGGGCTGCACTGGCAGAGGGGCTGTGTATCACTGACGGTCTCTGATAAAACCACAGGTCCTGGGAAGAGAGTAATCTGATAGCAGCACAGGCCGAACGGATGGACGCAGAATTGATGCGGGGGATGCTCTGTGGGCCTTGTGCTTTCCCGATAAGAAGAAACTATCATTCATTACCTACAAATAGCAGCTAAACTGCATCCATGTTTTTGCTCAAATTATTGTTTTAATCTTGTGTTTAAGCAAACTTGTGTTTTATTAGTGTAAAATTGGCATGTTCTGAAAAAAAAAAACTTTTTTACAGATTTATTACAGGTTGTCTCACCTCAAAATCTGATTGAGCCTTAAGTTGAAATACTGCATCATACTGTTTAAACAACAATGTCCTGAAGGTCTACCAAGAGATTACTTATGGTAGTCTCTGCATATGTTAGGGATGCAACGATTCACTCAGCTCACAATGCGATAAGACTCACGATACTGGTTTCACAATACGATTTTCTCACATTTGTTTTTTTTTTAACAAAATTAGATTTAAGACAAATTATAAATGTAAAAAGAGTACTTTTATTATTTCTTGGACAAAATGCTTCACATTTCTTTGTGAAATTGAAATATATTTTATGTCAAATAACAAAACTAAATTGAAATTTAAAAAATAAATCCCAAGTTAAACAAATAAATGAATAATACAAATAAAAGTAATCTCTTCATATAAACAAACTAAGACTTTGCCTGTGGTCTTTCCTAGCTTGGATTTTTTATCCCAGCGCAAGAAAAATATCCATATTTAAAACTTTATAAACCGTAATCTCTAGCTTCCACTAACTGTCGTACGCACGTTCACGAGACAGTGGCGTCCCAGTGTATGACGTAGGCGTAGCCTAAGCTCTGGTGAGAAGTGACGAATGCAGAAGCGCAGAGTAGAGAGCAAAACAAAACACCGGTCACGAATTAGTAGTACAAAACAAGGATTTGTAAAGAATGTCGGAGGATTTCGATATAAGCCAAGAGGAGACTGGTTTTCCTTTGCTGTAAACAAAACTTGGTTCTCGTGAGACTAGCATATTCTCACCGGAGCTTACGCTACGCCTACGTCATCCGCAGGAACGCCACTCTTTCATGAACGTGCATACGACAGTATGCAACAGTACGTTTTATGATGGATGGATGCACTTTTTTGGGCTTCAAAATCTCAACCACCATTCATTGTCATTATGAAGCTTAGAAGAGCCAGGACATTTATTAATATAACTACGATTATATTTGTCTGAAAGAAGAAAGTCATATACACCTAGGAAGGCTTGAGGATGGGTAATTTATGGGGTAATTTAAATTTTTGGGTGAACGATCCCTTTAATATGTGTACTACACCATGATGCCTGGACAAATTCAAATTTGGCAATACCAACAATTCAGTAAACTATCTGTAAACTTTCTTCTTTGTGAGCAGACAGACCAATCAAATTGACAAATCAATCAATTAATCAATAAAATGTAGAACTATGCCGATGTTCAAATTCTTGCCAATACCAATATTTTCATATTATGGTCAAAAGATGTCTAAAACTAACATAAATAATTTATCAATATCATAAGTGTACAGTATGAAAAACTAGTAACAGTATATTGTGCATCCCTACCAAAATGTCTTTATTTACATAAAATGTTTTGTTTTTAAGGAATTAATTTTTTATTCAGGACTTTGGCATTCAATTTATCAAAATTAACAGTAAAAACGTTTACAATGTTACAAAAAAAAAATCTACTTCAAATAAATTCAGTTCTTTAGAACTTCCTATTATAATCTTAAAATAATTTAACACTGATAAAAACAACAGTTTCAAATCAGCCCATTTGAATGATTTCTGAAGGATCATGTGACACTGAAGACTGGAGTAATGGCTGCTGAAAATTCAGCTTTGCCATCACAGGAATAAATTACATTTTAAAATATATTAAAATAGATTGTAAATTGTAACAATATTTCACAATGCTACTGTTCTACTGTATTTTTAATCAAATAAGCCTTGGTGAGCATAACAGACTTCTTTCAAAAACTTAAAATAAATAAATAAATCTTATCGACCCCAAACTTTTGAACGATAGTGCATGTTCAACTCGAATCAGGATCCTGCCAATGCCACTACACTCCCGACAAAAATTCAGAAACTTTCCCCTATCTGTGATTTGCAACAGAAGGCTTTTTGCGACACCATGAATCAATGTGAAACCCTGAGGCTAATAAGTGATCTAACATGAAGACTTTCACTGTCCAACTCTTTATCCATCTATCTTATCTGCCATTCACTGATCTCACTGCTCAATATTACCTGCTGGGCTTTAACTACAGAGGGGTGATGAAGGAGCATCTGACAACACTTATCTGTGGCTAATTGCGCCGTGATGTGCTGTGATTAGCGCTGAAGGTTAGTGTGTTTAAGCGGGCTGTGACAGGAGATGGGATCACTGAGGGCGCCACTGAAGCTGAGCTCTGCACTGGAGGGCAATGTGTTATTTCTGGGACATGGGTAATGAGGACGAGAAGCAGGTCATCATGAACGAGGTGCATGTCATCATGTACTCCCCATCAAGTCGTGTCAAACTTGACGTATGACTTTCTTTTTCTGTGGAACTCAAAAATATTGGTAAGCAAACAGTTTTGGTGGTCACTGACTTCCATTGTATGGACAAAACAAAAAATAAAACAATAAGACATTTCCCCATTGGAGCCCATTGACATCTGAAACATTTTTCAAAATATAATTTGTGTTTTACAGAGGAAATAAAGTCACAGGTTTGGAATGACATGAGGGTGAGTAAATGATGACAATTTTATTTCTCCATAGTCACCATGAACTGTCATATTATTTTTAAAAAAAAATTCACAAAAAAAACAAGACAAATGAAGCTTTGAGATGAAGCTTGCAAAAACTTGTGTTTACAGACTACAGGCTTTATATTGGATGAAACTACTGACTATGTGACTGAGCAGTTGGAAAAGACAAATCCTATCAAACCCCAAACACACATTTCATTACTTCTTTAAATGGATCTTTCCTTGACCTTTTCAAAGTCTAATGGAAACATACATGGGGAGCTCTGGATCCGTTTGCTTTCTTACAAATGAAACACAGAAAGCAACTTTCTAAATCTGTTCTTATTTGCAGTAGAAAATAACATGAAGATAATATGCGTGGCATCCATGCAAACCCGGATTCAAGGGCAATACTGCACGGATACTAAGGTATTCTGAGCGATTTGTCCATGTTTCTATGTGGTTGCCAGGGTGTTCTGGGTCATTGCTATTCGTTGCTAATGGCCCACTCCCAAGTCTAAAAAATTCATTGTCATTTAATATATAACATTACGGGTAGGGCTGCACGATATATAGAAAATATCAAAATATTGCAAATGTAAATATTGCGATATGCATATCGCAAGGGCGTGCGTAAAACACTGCTGGTCACTTTCAGAAGTTGTAGTGATTCTTTCTTTTCCAAGAAAGAAAGTGAAAAAAATTGGTTATACCGTATAATTTTCTTTTTAAATATTTTAAAATATAATTTAAATAGATTTTTACATTTCATTACACCAAATACACAAAATACTGTTCTTTTTAGCAGCATCATATGACCCCTTTAAATTCACAACTTTGGATGGTAACATAGCTAATGTTTTTTTTTTTTTGTAGCTGTTGTATGGACAAAAACAGCTAAAACATTCTTCAAAAGACCTTAACATATAGATTTGGTGACATGAGATATGAGCGTGATTAAATTGAGACAATTTCCAATTTTGGCCTGAACTATCACGTACTAACACTGCTATTAATACTAGTACAGTCAGAATTTCTAAGACCAAAGTGAAAATGTAATGTGAAAAGTAGAGAATGTCTCAATTGCAAACCTAGAGCGCTCCTCTAACAGGGCGAGCAGTGACAGAAGTGTCAAAACTGTCTCCAAAACCAGTAAGAAACAGTCATTTTGACAACAAGCCTCTATTATCTGCCTAACCAATGATAAGACAGTTTGCCCGTAGCAGTAGTCTTGCTTATGGAGCCTCTATCACCTTCTCCAGCTCTGGGTTGGAAATGGGGTCCATTTTATTCACAGCAGTGCATCAAAAACTCCAGTTTTGTTGAACTGAAAATGAACTGCACAATGTTTTTATAGTTCCATATGAAGGAAAATCTTCATGGAATATCAATATTTATGAAAACTGCAGTATTGCATCACACGCTACATTCTTTTAAAGGGGTCATGAATTGAGAAATCAACTTTTACTTGAGCTTTTGATATAAGAGGTCATCGTACTAAAAGAATATCCTGTAAGTTTCAGAACTAAAAACGTCCTTGTTACTGAAATAAAAGCTTTTATTGACACCAGGCCCAGCGAACGCCAGATCCTGGAATGTGCCTATGCATGACGTAATAGATAGGTTAAGCACCGCCTCCACAGAAGAATATCAACACCTAATTCTGAAGCCCCGGCCACTGATTTGTGCAAGACATAGTAGGAAAATAACATAAGTGGCGCTAAACCGGATCGAGCAACCAAGTAATAAACATGCCGTTGAAGATCGCAAAATATTGTGCAGTGTCTGTTTGTGGAAGAACACAGTCGCTGCATAACCTTCCTTCGGATTCAAATATTAGGAATGCGTGGTTGAACTTTATTTTTAATGAAGTTTCAGCTCATGTTAGTAAAACATTGAGCATTTGTTCACTTCATTTCACCGCGGATTCCTTTGTAAACAAGACACAGTTCGACGCTGGATTTGCAGAGAGACTGATATTAAAAAGCAATGCTGTGTCTATATTGGATCCGACAGGAATGGCGCAGTACACTGCAAGTAAAAAATATTTGTACTGTGTGTCACTATTGCTTTGTTTGAGATCGCTTGATATGTCCTGATTATGTGTACGTGTCTAACCAAAGTCACAGAAGGCTCCAACTATGAAGGACGTAGCTTGTCAAACAGACACACAGAAAGTTAGTTTACTATGCAAAACTATTATCCAATCATAGCAGTGGGCATTTACTTCTTAGTCTTCAATGCGTCACGCCAATAAAAACCGAGCGTTTTCCGAGCCGGTCTCAAAAACCAGGGTAGAAAATATCCTATTACTTACAGATTTTGATGTTTTTGAATGTAAAAACCAAGCGTACGTCATAAGTCGACCTCAGACAACAGTATAAAATAATAAAAAAGCCAGTTCATGACCCCTTTAAAGCCTCCGACAGTGATAACAACCATACAATTGAATTGTGGTTCTATATTTAGAGCACAATTTGAACTTGAATCAGCTATTTGCATTTATGGATTTTTTATATACTCAGCATGATCTAACATGATCATACTAAATGTTTCAGGCTGCATTACAGTCTGCCTGTGGTTTTAAACTGTCTGAGGTTGGAAGGCTAAATGATTCCTCTTTCATCTCCTTCATTCATGATGACCCTGAACCTTACATATATACACACACACACACACACTCTCACTCTCTCACTCTCTCACTCTCTCTCTCTCTCTCTCTCTCTCTCTCTCTCTCTCTCTCTCTCTCTCACACACACACACACACAAACTCCAATCAACAGAGAGGCAGCAATTTAATTTCTTCACAAGCTTGAAGGCGAAGCACTAGCCTTCTGAAAAGAGATTAGATTTTCTTATTAATGTCCAACAGTACATCATCAGTCTGACCACAAACAATATGGCCTGATTCACCTTACTGTGACGACTCATTACTTATCTCATTTTTGGTGTCATACCCTTTGTCAACCATCATTTTCACTTCTGTTGTTCTGCTGTTGAAAGTAGTCATGATGTAGGAACATAAGCTAGTAATAATGAAACAGAACTGATGCAAAAGGTATAACTTCAGGTTATTCTGGAAAATAACTGCTTGCTTGGAGAGTAAGAAACCATTTGATTAAGATGTCAATGGATTTGAAGTCACAAACCTTGCAAAGTTTGCCATTTCCAGTGATTAGTTCTTCCTCATACCCTCTCATTATATCAACCCGGTACATTTTAAACAAAAAATGTAGTACATTTATAAAAAAAAATTTAGTTTCCTGGCGGACTGATAAAAACCTGTGCACCTGGAGTACCAAGTTGAAATGCAGCCAGGAAGTCTGCTTGGACTTTGAGATTTTCATTTTTGTTTGCAATATGCATCAGATGGTCAGTGAACAGAATGTGGGCAGACTGTAGGCAGTCTGTCTGAGACTGTGTTGATTATCAGTATAGAAATGAGATCCTCTGGAACTAGATTTCTTATTCTATTATTAGTATTCCACCCCTGAGCTCTCACATCTGAACAAAAACTAATTCAAAAGCACAAATAGGGTTGTTTAGTTTGAAGTTTAATCATGCGTGGTACTATACCTCTCTCTGTTCACTGCAGATCTTGCAAAGCCACTGAGACCTTTTTTGACTGCCTGCAGTCTCGATTCCACACTTAGTGCACACCTTCTGCAACACAAACACGCATACCATTAGAACATGTCAAACAAACACACAACCTGATAACCACTGTAACATGCATTAAGACATAAGCGAAATGTGTTTCATTATTCTTATATTGGCAAATAGTTTTTTTTCTCTTATTTTAAGTGTGAATTTTTTTTGCAAAAAAATGCGAATAGCGTAAAAATATTTATATTAGAATATTTAGGGAAAGTATATTTAAATGTGTATGTGTGCGCTTGTTTTAAGAAAAAAGTTAGGAAAATAAATGTTATACTGTGATATCCTGCTATGAATGCGTTTTAAATTTAACAATCTTTCACCCAGTGAAAGCTGAGCTTTTGTGCTCAAGACAACATACAGAGAAAGTGTACCACAATTTGTGCACCACAGGGTTTTTTTTTATGATTATGTTTGATTTGGTAAGTTTACCTGCAAGATAACTGGCAATGCCATTTTTTAATATGTTGAAGCAGAAACATGTCCACCCTGCAATCGTGCTGATTGTAAAAAGCAACATTCCTCTCCACATTAAAATAAATTAAATTACAGCGGGAGATATTAGTGTGGACTCTGACGGCTTGGTTTTTAAGAATCAATTTGAAGGTGAGGGCTGGGATACGCTGTTGTAATAAGAAAAGAGAAAGAACCTTTAATCAGGCTTTATGTAATAGAAGACAAACACTAGACTGAAGTGCCAGTAATTTAGTTTTAGCAGAACTTCCATATACTTAAATTGCGTTGAGATGGAGTGAGCGAGAGAAGAACAGAGAGAATGTGAGCAAGAGGGCACAAAGAAATCTCTTCAATTTCCGTTAAATACTTCTAAAGATTCCTCAGTGAGTGAGAGCCACCTTTAAAGCTGCTGTAAGCGGTTTAATACCACGCATAAAATGTCCCTGCTCTTTGACAGATATCACTAAATTGGGTGTCTTGAGAAATCACACTTCACTCTGTGACAGCTCCAGGCTCTCTAAATGGTAAAAAATTAATCTGATTGCGGCACGCATGTCTTAGCCAATCAGAAAGCTTGGAGGTGGCCTTCTGTCAACCTAAACCAATGGCATGAGTTTAGAACGGGACTTTTTTTTTTTCTTAATTTTTTTTCTTAACAATAATAAAAACAGAGAGTGTTTATGAAATAAATAAAACTGTTCTGAAACATCTACCCTTTAGAAGCTAACACTGATAATTATGGCAGATAACCATTGCAATGGTTGAGAACAAAATCCAATACAATTTTGTTAAAATAAATTAAAACACCAAAAACTCAAATTAATCATTTTAAAATGTCACAAATGAATTTAGACATCACTACATTAGAAATGTAAAATATTTTTTTAAAAATGTATTATGTGTTTGTTTAAATGGGTTTATATTGTTAATTAAATATTTTTTTAAAGATTTACTTTAAATAAAAGTTAGATGACAGCAAAGGTAATATTAAACGTAAAAAAAGAGAGAAAATGAGCATACACAAATAAATATTCAATATCAATCAATACCAACATAAAAAACGGTAACACTTTAATTTAGGGACCAATTCTCATTATTAACTAGTTGCTTATTAGCATGCAAATAACTAGCATACTGGCTGTTGATGGGATATTTTAGATCCCTTAATCCGACTCCATAACTGAACTTAACAACTACCTTACTAACTATTAATAAGCAGTAAATTATGAGTTTATGGAGGCAAAAGTCATAGTTATAAGTTAGTTAATAGTGAGAATTGTTCCCCAAACTAAAATGCTACCAACAAAAACTGCTGAGCTGAGAACCGATATGGTACTGATATACTGTGCATCTTTAGTCACACTTAGATTCATGGGTTTAACACTTCATTTGGGCATTTAACACGTCGATTTGTACCTCTTAGTCGAATGATAATTTAAGTTATTATTTTCACCTTATGGATGATAAAACTTCTGATAATCAGCCCTTCAACAGCATATCAACCATCCAAACCAGACTAGCAACTTGCTAAAAACCACTCCAAAGACATTAGCAAGAGATTTCCAGCCCTGATACCATACATTTAATCAGATTCCATATGGTATATGATCAACACAGTCTTATAACACAGATGGTCATATATTGACAGAACACAGAAGCATTACCAATCCAATAATAACAATGATCAATTCATTAATTTCCCCTGCATGTCTAGAAACAGCAGCTGTTGAGAATGATCACAGTTCATGAGAGAGCAGGAGTGATGTGAGCACAGGGTTTCTAGAACAGATGCTCTGTCCTCACTGGCACAGACCTGCTGTTAAGGACCTCATTCAGTCTTTAGCACTTCTTAGTCCTGTGTCAAGTCAGTGTCTGTCTCAAAGTAAACTACTAACTGTAATCCAAAGTTCAGTGGAAAGTATCTGTCTTATGCCACAATGTGCAATATCAGTACACTAAAGCAGTGTTTCAGTTGCACACTTCCCCCTTGTGGTCACACTGAGAACAAGTCAAAGTTAAATCAATATTTGTAATGGCATGCTATAGTAGGCAATATATTATATTTGAGATGTATATTTGAGCATATTACCATACTACTTAAAACACAGCTCCTCTATCATGTCGTCCATCTGTTTCCTCAGAAATTTTTTTTTAACATGAGATATGAGAAATTTTATTTCATGATATCTAAATTAATATATATATAGCCTACATACACACACGTACATAGTTATTTTTTTATATAAAAATAAAGCAAATTACAAACCATAAGAAAAATACAATAGATACATTAAATATTAAATAAACTTGTTTAATTAATGAGCCAGACAGGTATTTAATTAAGCTGCTGTCCCTTTAAGACCGAATGAATATAATATACTGACACATATCTGGTTTTCACCCACCTGTTTACGTTCACTAAAGCCATAACCGACTGTATTTACGTGAGATACTCCACACGATTGACATTTTAACTGGGATCGCGCGGGCGATACAGTGCTTCTGTGTGTCTGTCATTCAGTGCGATTCCGCCTATCTATCCCGTCTTCACTTACTGCATGTTAATCGATAACGAATTGTGATTGGATGGTAATTTGGATCTACGACAAGCTTACTTACCTTTGATTAGGCAGTTCTCGCGTGACAGAACACTTCTACTACTCGCTCTGATCACTCAATCGTAAAGAAATTGAAATACGGGACAAACTGTGATTTTTTTTTTAAATAAGTCGGGACACTAAAAAAAGAGCTGAAATACGGGACTGTCCCGGGAAAAACGGGACGTCTGGTCACCCTAGCAATGTTACATTGTACACTACCATTCAAAAGCTTGGGGTCGGAAAGATTTTTCAACAATGCAATGTAGAAACAATGCAACATTGCGCAGATTTAAGGAGGCAAAGAATGGAGTATAGGCCTAAATCCTGTTTATTTATTTTTTCAGATGGTTATGACTATTAAATGCTTTTCTACAAGTTCTAATTTCAAATGCATATAAATCTTAAGGTATGTTACTTTTTAAAAGAATAAGTGAGATAACACGGGCACAAAAGTTGCAATTACTTCAGTGGTAAACCTATATGACGAAGCAAAATAATGTAAAAAATAACATGGCTCATCTTACCCCGGTCTGCCCTAATGTGAACCACAGACCTTATTTTAATCATAAATCTAAATCCACCATTCCAAAAACCCATACGAAATTTCAGAGGGAACATGCGAGTCATTCTCTCCAGAACTCTTTTACTGCAGTATATACACATGTATTGTGCACAGTATGCATATTTTCTGTATGCAATGAATGCTTGTATGACTTGTATGTACAGATCTTTGCTGCCACTATGTGGTGTCTAAGAATTACTGCATGAGCCCACATTGTTACTACATGGAAATGACTAATGCCTAGTTCACACTGCACGATTTTCAAAGACGTCGCATCACTGTTGGTTTCACACTGAACGACTATCTGGGGTAGCATTCAGTTGTTGCTGTGTTCACACTGCACGATGGAACGACGACAGAAAGTTACACACTGCATGACTTCACAATAGGAAGAATCGCCGACAGCTCTGTCTGGTGCACGGTTGCCAGGTTTTCGCTACAAACCCCGCCCAATTACTACTCAAAACTAGCCTGAAAATAGCCCAATTGCTTTCGAGGGGGTCCCCCAGTAAAAATCGCGTTTGGGGGTAAAATACACATTTTTTTGGCGGGGTTCTCCTGGTACAATTCACAATCCAGGGCCTAAATATCACGTTATTGGGGTCGCTTCAACCTGCTGACATAAAAAACAACCGGCGGCAATCGCGGATTTGGCAACACTGGTCCGCAAACTACGTTTCATATAACTCCTCCCCGAACTTCCCCCTGCCCTGTATCTTGGTCTCTCATTGGCTGTAGGTCATCACCGATGTGTTTTTCAGTCAGAACTCATTTCACACAGCGTGATTGTGAATCGGCGTCGGCGATTCCCTCAGATCGCGTCTTTGATAATTCACACTGCGTGATTGTCACTCGCGTGAACGAGCACCGATTTGCCTCCGATTTCGGGCATTTGTCGGCGATTTCGCAAAACCTGTCGGCGAGTGAAAAATCGTGCTAAAATCGTGCAGTGTGAACTCGGCATAAGCGTACTTGTAAAAAGCAGTGAGTGTGAAGGGTAGAAAACATCATGTTGAGAAGATTTAGACCAGTTTGTACCATGCAGCAGTCCAAACAGAGGACGGACGAAGAGCTCAGCAGACCAAACACCTCTCCACACAGCAGACATTGTGACAGGCCGTTTCCCACAGCAGATCTCCTCATGTTCTCCAGACGCTCCACTAGACACCTGAAACACACACACCTTTATTTTTAGGTTTCATTAAGAAAAGAGATGCTATATGCTGTAATGTGTCTTATATGTATAGCTTACCTTATTTTATCTAATTTTTTGCCAATAATGTGATCTAACCAAAGCTCAGGTAACAATAATGGTTAACTCCTATTACCCATTTTATTTATAAACACTTTCATTCAGTAAGTATCCATTAAAGCATCCTTTTATTCAGCAAATATGCATTCGAGTAAATTTTAATGATCAATTACATTATAAAGATATTTATAATGTTACAAAGATTCAAATAAATGCTGCTCTTTTGAACTTCCTACTTATCAAAGAATCCTGAAAAAAGTATCACATTTCCATATAAAACATTAAGCAGTACAACCACAAAATTGGTCGAAGCTGAAGACTGGAGTAATGATGCTGAAAATTCAGCTTTGCATCACTGGAATAAATTAAATTTGAAAATATATTAAAATGTAAAACGTTTTAAATTGTAATATTTCACAATATTACCATTTTTACTGTATTTTTATGGATCAAATAAATACAGCCTTGTTGTGCATAAGAGAATTCTTTCAAAAACACTGCAAAATACTACTGACCACAAACAAATGTCATGTTTTTTCATGTGGCATTTTAAACACTTTTTAAAACATCAAGTAGAAATCTTGTTTATGATCAGTGACATTAGTGAAAGTCATTAAGGCCCACAGCAGATCTCCTCATGTTCTCCAGACGCTCCACTAAACGCCTGAAACACACACACATCTAAAGTTACAGAAGACAGGACATTGTGTGACAAAGCAGAAAAAGGCATGAAAAAGCATAAAGGTGATGCAGACTGATAAAGTCTCACCCAATCCGGTGTTGCTCAATGATCTCGAGCTGCTCAGCGCGGTGGATGACACTCATGATGAGATCCAGCTCTCTTTTCTCAAGTGTCTGAGCTTTCCTCTGTCTCTCCGATTGAAATGTGTGGATGGACCAGCCTGTACGTAACCTGAGTGGAATACAGACACATAGACAAGAGAAAAATCATTCATCAGAAATCAATCACTATGACTGTATTTTCCAACACACATTACATTAAGTGATTTGAAGAATGACATGCTGAAATGCAATTTGTGCAACAGATTTAAACAAACAAAAACTTACTTTGCTCTAAGCGCTAGTTGTCTGTCATTGGGACAGACCCAGTGCTCATTCTCACTGCCAAACATTGTGTCTGTCATGTTTCACTATGGAGCTGTAACAGATCAGAATGACAAGTCTAAAATCATTATGAGAATAATCAGGTGAACTAAAGTATGATGTAAAAGTATGAAAAAACAGAAGCAATATACAATAGGCTTGAGAACGTAATTGTTTCCGAGCGTTAATATAAATATATAATAAGCATTCACCTTCAACGTTACAGCCGCTCATTGGCTTTGACAGGTGTTAGCTGTTGGTTGTGATAGAGCTTACATTCAATTATGTAAAAGTGGAAGGACGCAGCTCAACTGATTACTGGATTATTCATCTCACAACACCTGCCAAATGGCAGTTTCAGAGACCAAACACAAAGACATATTGTGCAGTCTAACATAATACTTGATGAAAATAACAGTACATTTTCTTAAATGGAATTAGCCTGTATATCCGTTCATATGTTCTGGTACTGCATGGACCCTATTTAATTAATAACTGATGAGTTACATCCTAGTTAAATGAAAGGGGTTGTGTAACAGAAACAATCAAAAAAAATGTGTATCAAATAATATATGTGCACACATACACACACATTATAATAGGTATTAATTTTGGATTACTTTTTTTTCTGAAGTGATATGATATATACTGGAGAAACAGTCACATTCACATTTGTTAAGAATATTACTGAATTAACTTATTTAAATTCTACATTACAATGATTGCTAAATGTACTGTATATATCAATAATAATAATAATAATAATAATAGAATGACAAGTCTAAAATCATTATGAGAATAATCAGGTGAACTAAAGTATGATGTAAAAGTATGAAAAAACAGAAGCAATATACAATAGGCTTGAGAACGTAATTGTTTCCGAGCGTTAATATAAATATATAATAAGCATTCACCTTCAACGTTACAGCCGCTCATTGGCTTTGACAGGTGTTAGCTGTTGGTTGTGATAGAGCTTACATTCAATTATGTAAAAGTGGAAGGACGCAGCTCAACTGATTACTGGATTATTCATCTCACAACACCTGCCAAATGGCAGTTTCAGAGACCAAACACAAAGACATATTGTGCAGTCTAACATAATACTTGATGAAAATAACAGTACATTTTCTTAAATGGAATTAGCCTGTATATCCGTTCATATGTTCTGGTACTGCATGGACCCTATTTAATTAATAACTGATGAGTTACATCCTAGTTAAATGAAAGGGGTTGTGTAACAGAAACAATCAAAAAAAATGTGTATCAAATAATATATGTGCACACATACACACACATTATAATAGGTATTAATTTTGGATTACTTTTTTTTCTGAAGTGATATGATATATACTGGAGAAACAGTCACATTCACATTTGTTAAGAATATTACTGAATTAACTTATTTAAATTCTACATTACAATGATTGCTAAATGTACTGTATATATCAATAATAATAATAATAATATATATATATATATATATATATATTTTTTTTTTTTTTTAAGTAATCAAAAAAGAAAAAATACATATTTGGGAAACCTCGCTATTTTTAGAGTAAGAAACACAAAATTACAAATACATTGTATTTGTAAGAATATTATTGAATTAATGTATATAAATCATGTTTTCAAATGATATAATAAATATGTATTATTATTATTGTTTGTGTGTGTGTGTGTGTGTGTATGTATTTACATATCATTACTTATAAATGCATATTATTATGTATAATTATTATAATTATAATAGTAGTAGTAGTAGTAGTAGTAGTAGTAGTAGTAGTGATGATGGGGACATCATGTCATTTAAAAAAAATCTATTCATGTTGTGGTAAAACAAACAGATGCTAATACGGTTGATACAATCATGACTTTCAATGCATGATAAACTTTCTGTATTTACATCAAACACATATACTGTATATTGTGCACAAGTTTAAGTCAATTAAAGCACTTGCTCACTTCTCTTTCACTCTCTTTGTAACACAGACACAATCTACACCTTCACGGCTAAGCGAGGCCGAGTCTATTTACATTTCCATGAAAACTCCTGCTCTTTGTTTGGCTCTGCTGCACAGGCCACGGGCACAGATGACAACGACTCCAGCAAACTACTTAGTTACACTAGCAGACTTAGTTAAACTAGCATTTCCTCTCAAGCCAATAACTTTAATTCTAGAGAAAGAAAAGGTCCAGCAAACCACAAAACAGCAAACCCTGGTATTTACTTGGACAGTACATATATCAAACAACCTCCAAGTTCTTGTGTGTTTTCTTCCATTTACACTTCACACGTTGAAGAAAACCCTGACTGATAACCAGTAGGGAATTCATTCAGAGAAAATACATAGTCCTCTAACTACTGTTTTTAACCTGGGATACAAAATGAATAATCCACCAATCCATTCCCTCAAAGAAAACACCCATGTCCTCTTGCTCCCTCTAAATGACACAGAAAAAGGATAGGCACAGTCTTTATTACATTAACTGCAGGTCTCTGACTCCAGGCAAGGCACCTTTTTAAGACGTCAACATTCTGGCATCCATTCAAGTCTAATCCACTTAAAAGCAGTTAGCAAACAGGCACAGGTAGACAAGAAAGAGTGTTTACCTTACAAGAGAACAGATAAAGTGGCGTTACTCTGGCCGTCTCTCAGCATGAGAAAGTGAGAGTAGAGGAAATAAGGCGACGGAGGAGGAGGAGGAAACTCCTGATTACACTGATCTCAGATCAGGTTTGCTGCCTCTCTTGCAATGGATCAGGTCACATGACCCGAGCACAATTCATCCAAAACATCCTGCTACTCCACTTATTACAGTGATTGAATAAAGAAACAAAAGAGTGACGGTGATACAACCAAACTGAGACAGGGCTCATAGGTGCTAGAGGCTAAAGGCTTTACTATTGACCTGGCCTTTACAATCAGTCAATATAAATCACAGTAATCTCATTCGCTATGTCTGCTGCAGCACTAAATCATTTAGAATAGAATATTAAGTGATGGCAACATTGTCAAATTTCTTGTGGAATAAGTATGTTCACTGGTGGTCATGCAATTAAGCTGCGTGGGAGACCGCCAGTTGCAAAGACCGCATCTTTATGGAAAGTGTCTGAAGCACCCAGTAAATAACTATAAATACATCTTTACAAAACTTTAAGTTAAGGCTGCTATGTGATGATTTGTGCTACACTGTCAGATTTTGCTACCTCCCATTGAAACAGTAGGTAGCACAATGCGACAACAAAAAATGCTACCCATCAGATTATGTTTTATTAACGCGTTCACCTACCCCAACCCTAAACCTACCCTAACAGTAATGCAAATACAGTAATTATGTGTTGTTCAAAATTGACGCAATATTGATGTGCACATGCGCAGTGAGCCCTGGTAGGACAATCTGATGGGTAGGATGAAATGTCAGGACACTGGCTTAAAATTCAGTGGGGCAAAGCCAGACTAAATTCTGCCTGCTCAGGCCCACCTCAGCCCCTAGTATGAAAGTATACAGTTGTAATTGCTGCATAAATGCATTCAAGCCACCTCCGAGCAGCGTTAAACAGTCTGCGTAAAGACACCTAAATGCCACTTCAGAAGTGCTTCTGTGCCACCATTGAAGTGTAAATTTGGCATAATATAAGAAAACATAAAGCATCTTTACACAGCCAAGTTAAGGCTGCTCTGTGCTCAAAATTTTGTGTAAAGACGTAATGCTGCATAAAAGCCAGACTAAATTATGCCCTAGTATCAAAGTGTTTGGTTAACATTCAATGCTATGTAAATGCATTTATGCCACTTCTGAGCAGCATTAAACAGTTTGTGTAAACATACCTAAATGCCACTTCAGACGTTTCTATGTGCCACCATTGCAGTGTAAATTTAAAAAGCATTATACAGTCTGTGTAAAGACACCTACATGGCATTTCAGAAGCACTTATGTGCCACATTTGCAGTGTAAATTTGGCATAATATAAGAAAACATGAAGCATCTTTACACAGTCAAGTTAAGGCTGCTCTGCACTTTCTCAAAAGTCTGCAATGGTGCATAAAAGCCAGGCTAAATTACGCCTGCTCTGACCCACCTTAGTCCCTAGTATCAAACTACTGTTTAAAAGGTGCAATTTCTGTGTAAAAGCATTTAAGCCACCTTTTAGCAGCATCAGTCTGTGTAAAGACTAAACACTTCAGAAGTGCTTCTGTGCCACCTTTCTTTGCAGTGTAAATTTGGCATTATTCCATAAAATTACTTGTATCTTAAATGCACCCTATAACTTCAGTTTTACTAGCTTGTTTAATAATGGCGGAAATTCAGTCAATAAAACTTTCAAGCCAATAAAATCAACTCAAGCACAAAAAAAGAAAAAAAGTATCTGCACACTTATAAATCTATGAATATCATGGCCAAGTGTTATTTATTTACAAGAAAAATAGCGCAAACACACTTTTCAAACAAAACATTTCACAAAGAGAAGTTTACTTTAAGTGATAAAACAACAACAATAAAAGTGTTGCACCACTTTCTAGTTGGATCATGTTTAATGTCATGAACTATACTTGTGATTACACACTAGAACACCTGTGTGAAAAGTGAGGTGAAATTACTTCAAAAATACACTAAAATCACATTGACACCAGATGGTTAGAAGAACCAAAAATGGCTCAGAAAAGAACGTTAGGTGAAGTTGTCCCACATGGTTTAATATCACCTAATCAATCCTGAAAACCCTCTTTAAAATCTCTGCGAGCTTGAATCAAACCCGCGAATTTGACAATTTCATTTAATTTGTTTAAAAACAATTGTTTTATTCCCTACCAAACAACATAAAGGGAAACAAACAGATGGTCTACACACAACAAGAGCGTGCCTTACCTTGAGACGTGATGTTTTCAATGGAAACCACCAGTAGAAGTTATTTATTTTCCAAATGCCTCTCAGCTGTCAAGACACAAACCCTCATTGGCAAGGTCAAAGCTGCGCACGCCCAAAAATGTAGCAGGTGTCAAAGAGGTGTTTATTGTGAAAACGCGTGTGCTTGGAGGTTTGGTGGCCTCTTTGGAGGACAGCCACGCAGTAGTTTATCTCCAACAACTCTGTAAAAACAGTGCGAGCGAGGGGAAAATCTGAGATCACACCTTCCCACCGCAGCAGATGCTGGTGAGCTGACCACGTGCTCCCTCCCGGGCAAACGCGCGCAGGTTTCCAAGGTGAAAAGAGGAAGTACACGTGTGTACTGTTTTTTTTTTTTTTTAAATAAGAGAGACGATCTTTGTGTTAAAACTAAACACAAAAATACAGTCAACGTCAAAAGTGCGTTTATTGTCACTTTGGGTAGAATGTGAAACTAAATACAGAGACGCCAGGTGCTAAACACTGTGTTTGTGACACCATAAGAATATCTAAAAATACCTAAGAGTTTAAAAACATGATTTTTAATTAAATTTCCTTATTAATCAGTCACCGACCAACCTGGAAATATTGAAGCACGAACACTGGAAACTGGGCATCTGTGAATTGCTACCTGTCAAGAGGCCTGTCTCTCTCCTGGGTATCTTAGCAACAGGCGCTTATGAAAAAAGTACAGGCAGCACACACACAAAAACAGGATGAGGAAAAAACACTGATCTATAAATACGCAATGTGCAATCCAGTCATTATATAGATCACTGGGAAAAACATAGTTGGGAAGCAGCATGCTATGCCACCAATAAAAAAAAGTTCTTATCCCTGAGGTATTCGAGAAAAACAAAAAAAAACTGACGTGGAGTTACTGACAGGTGTATTTTTCTGCCTGCAGAGTTGTTGTTCAGACGTCTAAACAACAGACAATGTGCTTCTCCTGAGGTGGGATCTTACTGTTCAAACATATTTAAGCATTTGAGTGACTGTATGTTTATGAATATTGTTTGAATCTATAATGCAAAATATATATAAAGTGACGTGACATGTGGCCAAGTACCGTGACCCATACTTGGAGTTTGTGCTCTGCATTTAACCCATTCAAAGTGCACACACACAGCAGTGAACACACACCCGGAGCAGTGGGCAGCCATTTTTCCTGCGGCGCCCGGGGAGCAGTTGGGGGTTCGGTCGGTGCCTTGCTCAAGGGCACCTCAGTCGTGGTATTGAAGGTGGGAGAGAGCGCTGTACATTCACTCCCCCCACCTACACTCCCTGCCGGTACGAGACTCGAACCCGCAACCTATGGGTTACGAGTCCGACTATCTAACCATTAGGCCACGACTTCCCCATAAATGAAACTCTAACTCAGGGCAGGCATAGGCCTAGAGAAAAATACTTATGGGGTGCAATATACAACATCCGGATATGCTAAATATGATATACTGTATAGTAAATCTTTAACACATATTTTAATTTTGCTAATATATTGGAGAGACTGTTTGTTTCTTTTTTTTCTTTTTTTTTACAGAAAAATGTAAGACTGCAAAAAAAATCAATTTCAAACCAAAATTTCTATTCATTAAAGATCTATTCATCAAAAATGTATAGCACGGTTACTGTTTTCAAGATTGATAATCATTAGAAATGTTTCTCGAGGTCCAAATCAGCAACAGTAATTTTAAATTATAATATTTCATATTGTTACTGTTTTTACTGTATGTTTGATCATGTCAATGCAGCTTTGGTGAGCATAAGATACTTTTTTTTCAAAACATTAAAGAATCTTGTGTGTGTGTTTTAAGCTGTGGTTTTGAATGTTTATTACGATGTAGTGATTGTAGTGAATTTTATTATCTAAACATCATTTTAAATTCAACATATTTTAGCTATTGTAAAATAAAGTGAACACGATAAAACCACACTGGAATACATTCAGATAAAAGTTGACTACAAAATGAAAGCAGACTTTATTGAAAAGTTAAAGACAAGGGTATTTTTTCATGAATTTCTATTGTAGAGAATTTTTGTTTTAATGATTAAAACATGTTAAAAACAATACTTGTTGACCACAAGAACTGACTGATATTTTGAGCATATGAATGTTTTTCCCATTACATTCTTCTTGATGAATTGTTTTGTTTTATTGTTTACATTTGAAAATCTGTTTCAACATGCCCGAACAATGAACTTTTTTTTTTCTCTAAGCAATAACACTGGTAGCTTTGCCATCACAGGAATAAATGACATTTTAAAACATATTAAAATAATAATTTAAAAAAAAACAGTAATTTTAAATTATAATATTTCATATTGTTACTGTTTTTACTGTATGTTTGATCATGTCAATGCAGCTTTGGTGAGCATAAGATACTTTTTTTTCAAAACATTAAAGAATCTTGTGTGTGTGTTTTAAGCTGTGGTTTTGAATGTTTATTACGATGTAGTGATTGTAGTGAATTTTATTATCTAAACATCATTTTAAATTCAACATATTTTAGCTATTGTAAAATAAAGTGAACACGATAAAACCACACTGGAATACATTCAGATAAAAGTTGACTACATAATGAAAGCAGACTTTATTGAAAAGTTAAAGACAAGGGTATTTTTTCATGAATTTCTATTGTAGAGAATTTTTGTTTTAATGATTAAAACATGTTAAAAACAATACTTGTTGACCACAAGAACTGACTGATATTTTGAGCATATGAATGTTTTTCCCATTACATTCTTCTTGATGAATTGTTTTGTTTTATTGTTTACATTTGAAAATCTGTTTCAACATGCCCGAACAATGAACTTTTTTTTTTCTCTAAGCAATAACACTGGAAATGTTCAATAGCTGTTTTCAGTAAATTTTTTACGTTATGTCTCTATAGAAACTGACTAAAGCCCACCATGAGAAATAAAAAAAAGTGACAAGTGCACAGTTATAACAATAAATCGCTTGATTAATGAATGCTTTTTAAAAAAACTCGAACGTGTATATTGTTGCTTATTCATCTGATAAAGTAGAAAGTAAATTCAGAAATGTCAAGCTCTCGTTCCTCAGGTAAACCGGCTGCGGCAGCCATCAAATCCGTTATTGACAGAAAATACAATTAGTTACGCCCAGATGGCCTTCAAAAGAACGGAGTGCATCCGTCATGCCCTCCACACCAAACCAACCACTTAAATTTATAACATGCTCTCTGCTTCTAGCAAACTGAGAATACTTTGCTTTCCATTTTCCACTAATGGATGTTACATTGTTTTATTATTAACCTTGATCTATAAGATTAGAGTCAAATAACAATATTAGATTAAATTAGAGTTGAAAAAAACTTGAACCATGAAATTGGTCTTTAATAAGACAAAACATCAACGACATGAAGTCAGTGTTATCTCAGATTTTATTCAGCAAAGCGTGTGCCTACAATATCTTACAAATGGAACAAAAACAGAGGGATTGTCCTCATACAAACAGGTCAGCAGGTAGAACATTTACAATCATGCATCATGACGAGTCCAAGGGCTCGTGACGCCTCTCGCCAACACGAGGGAACCGGCGAGAGTGTGCACCACAAGTTCAGACAAGGAAAGGGCCTTCTACCACTTACAAATACACTTCACTCAAATGCTACGAGCCCAAAGGAAGGACGAGGGGGAAGATCAATATGATCTGAGCATCAGGCAGCGTCCGTGGAATTCGTTGTCATTTTCCATTGTCCTCCAGGCACTGAAAGGCCAACTTTAATGATCACAGAAATTATGCATTATGAAGCAGAATGCTCTCACTATCAGAAAGGCTCCTTCATTGGTTTGAACGGATCTCACGATCCGAAAAAGAAAGAAAAAGAAAAAAAAGTCCAAACGCATCAGTTAAACGTACAAATGCAAGATATTGCTATTCAAAGAGGTTTCAAAGCATGTAATCATTTAGCTTTTTTTTTTCTTTTGAAAATCTATCAAACTAGTTATTGTAGGATGGATTTGGCGAGTTAAACAAGTGTTCGCTAAAATACATCAACAGAAAAAGCACAAGTGAATTCCACTCTTTCCCAAACAACACTGAAGTTTTGACTCTGAATTGGATATGAAATGGTGAGGAAGTCCATGTGAGCTGTACATAAGGATTTCTTTCAATTCAAAATGAATACAGCAGGTTGAACCGAAGGAGGAAACGGGTCTTAAATATAAAAGACAGTGAGGTGAACATGGGTGACAGTGCAAAGGCACATTAGTGGTCTGATGCTTGTTTATTATGGGCTTTAATATAGAGCGAAAGAAGGGGAGTGCTGATGAACCGTGACTGATGCAGCTTAAGAGGGCCGTAATTAAGCAAGTCATGATGGAAAAATGCGTTCGTCGATAAAGAGCAGTGAAACTTTGTAGGTGGAGAGGACAAAGATGCAATTCAAAACCAAATAGGAGCTTGAACTAGACAGAATGGAGGAGGAAAGCACTCTCTCATAATATATGTCTCATGCGATATGATGCATGATATGCATTTCATTGGGTGGAAATTAAAACCTAATGACAATAAGAATAACAAAATAAGATTTGGAAGGCAAAAAGACAGGTCAGATATTGCGGAGGCATAGCTTACGCATCAAATGAGGCATGAAATGAAACAATAAAAAGGCAACACAATGGATGGTAGAGAAATGTATAAAGGTAATGGTTTTGTAAAAACAAAACTGGAAAACGAAGACAGGTAATGTGATTACAAAAAATATCTACAGTAATGATTTACATTTTTTAAACTACAATGTTAAATATACAAGAGAGCGATGCTGCATCATTGCTGTTAATTTGCTGATTTTACAAATACATTCATTTGAAGTGTTCAGAAACATGAAGCCGAAGCCATTAATCATTGCGTTAATTCAGATTTCAACAAACAAATCCATCGATCCAAGAGCAGGCATCTTATCTCGACTCACTAACATGGTGACATTCTGAGTAAGATGTTTTATGTTTTTATTTGCTTTTAAGAGGAATTTAATCGAGCGCTGCGTCAACTTCCACTCGGGCATCTCAGTCAGACATGTTCACAATAAAACCGTGGGCAGCATGTCATACAGAAGCCTGCGGTTATCTCTAGCAGAACTCGTCCAAAGATCATGACCAGCAGGTTGATCACGGTACATGGCAGAGATCCAGACATCTTCCTGTCCTCAAAGAGACACGAGAGGAATGACAAGGCAAAGGTCACTTCCAGAGAAATCAAACAGGAAGTGTTTTGATCAAGAACACAAAGAGCGAGTGTGAAAAGGGATCGGATTTAGTGGAGGTGATATTGCCCATCTGAACATCTCTAGTCAAACACTGTCCTCTGTTGATACTGGATATACTGAACATATACAGGATGGCACAGGGTGCAGGGGGAAGCTCAGGCAGACTGCTTCTGTACTGAATTTAAGAGTCCTAGAATTATTTACACAGTAGATACAGGCACTTAAAAGTCTTTGGTTGGAGTGACCCAACATTGCAGAGTAATGCATTCACAAGCTTTTTTTTTTTTTTTGCACCCTTCTCCTGGGTTCAGTAGGCAACATGTAGTTTTCTCACTTCCCTTTGCGATATGATTCGGTTCAGATGTCCACCTTCAAACCCCCGTTTATCCCGCAGACAAGGCCACCTGTGTGAAAAACAGGCACTTTTTGAATTCAGCTAGTGCACTTGTTTGTTGTGAGCTGGATGACGACATCAACATGTCAGCAAATGCACAACTTCTCTACCAGACTGAGTTTTGCTTTAACTAGCAGACTAATCACACAGATCATCTCATAGACCAAGTCGTACCTTTTCTGGACAGAAATCGGAGTTGTTCTGTCGAACTTTGCCTGGTCTGCCCTTGATGACTGCATAGCAGAACATTGTGATGACCATCACAAACAGGAAGTAGCTGGTGTGCATGAGGTGCAGGTTAATGAGAGAGCGATCGTCCTATCGGGAAAGAGAGTGCACTCTTGAATTGTAGTGAGGATATGACAACGTACACAACACAACTTGCCTCTGTGTTAAAATGTACAAAAAAAATTATCAAAAAAGTGATATCACTTTTTAATACAGGTATATTATAACATGAATAAAAAAAGTATACATTTACAAATCAATATAAAATAGGGTAAATAGCAGGTGAAATAAAATCAAAACAAAACAATACAATAAAAAAAAAAAGAGATTTGGTCATGGTGTTTGTCTGTGCAGAACTCACCAACACTATGCTAGTTTGTTGTGGGTGGTTCTCAGAAAATCACTATATTGTTGCTAAGATGTTCTGAGGCCCTGTTCACTGGTATTAAAATGAGTTTTCACTGATCCGATCACAAGTGGATGATGTTAACGCTTTTCCCACCATTGACAGGATTTTTCATCATTTATGAGACAATGTTTGCTTCACCATTGATCGAATTTTCCCGGCTTTCTGTCTTTTCATTGTTACATGGTAGGAGGCACTATTATGCATTTTCTGAAAGAGTACGGAATGTCTGGATCAAAACACGGTGAAGAAGCAGCAGAAACAAATCGCATATGTAAGCAGATGCATATGTAAAAATTACGTGATCTTCAGTCATTAAATGTTACCGAATGAAATGTCGACCCAGAAAGTGGTACAGGACTGTGCAAGCTTTGGGGGGTGTTGATGGAAGCGATCTACTCCATCTATGCTTGGATCATTGTTCTGAATCCCATCCGGACATAGTCTTTGACAAAAACACAATTTTCTCAGTTTTTTGTTCAAAATGTTGCTCTTTTAGCCTTTTAAGCATTTTTGCCTCCCTGAAGAGGTGTTTTCTTCTGCGTGACATACACAAGAATAATGACTCATAACTCCAAAACTGTAGCAAGGACAGTCAAAAGGTAGGTATTATTTGATAGAAAACTTTCTGTATTTTTGGACATTCTCCTGCTGAGAAATAGCTGATTAATGTGTAAGAAAAATGAGTGTGCTCAAGGGAAATTTTACATATCCATCTTATTTGACACTCAATATCTCAGGAAAGAAATAAGATAGGGGGGAAATAAATTTTTGGTGATGTTCCCCAACATGTTAGCTGTATCTGATTCAATTTTTTTGGTGATAGCATAAAGTATCCAAAAGTTACAGCATTTTGGAACAAAAGAAGCCTTTTTGTTTAGCCCTCGACACCCTGAAGGCATTTTAAAAACTGTTGTTTTCTGAGTGACATACACAAAAGTAAAGACTCATAACTCCAAAAACCTAGCATGGACAGTCAAAAGGTAGGTACCGATTGATAGAAATCTTTCTATATTTTTAGGGGAAAAAATTTCTTTACATTTGGACATTCTCTTGCTGAGAAATAGGTGATAAAATGTAAGAAAAATCAGTGTGCTCAAGGGAAATTTTTCACATCTTTCTTATTTGACATTCAATATCTCAGGAAAGAAATAAGCTAGGAGAAAAAAAAACCCAATATGTTTGTGAATTACATTTCGTGATGATATCATGAAGTAATCAAAAGTAACAGAATTTGGAACCAAGGTAGCTTTTTTCTTAGCCCTTGACAGTTTTGAAATGATTGTTTTCTGAGTGACATACACAGAAGTAATGAATATCTCAGGACAGAAATAAGGTAGGAGGTAAAATTGTGGTGATAGCATAAAGTATCCAAAAGTTACAGCATTTTGGAACAAAAGAAGCCTTTTTGTTCAGCCCTTGACACCCTGAAGGCATTTTAAAAACTGTTGTTTTCTGAGTGACATACACAAAAGTAAAGACTCATAACTCCAAAAACCTAGCATGGACAGTCAAAAGGTAGGTACCGATTGATAGAAATCTTTCTATATTTTTAGGGGAAAAAATTTCTTTACATTTGGACATTCTCTTGCTGAGAAATAGGTGATAAAATGTAAGAAAAATCAGTGTGCTCAAGGGAAATTTTTCACATCTTTCTTATTTGACATTCAATATCTCAGGAAAGAAATAAGCTAGGAGAAAAAAAACCTCAATATGTTTGTGAATTACATTTCGTGATGATATCATGAAGTAATCAAAAGTTACAGAATTTGGAACCAAGGTAGCTTTTTTCTTAGCCCTTGACAGTTTTGAAATGATTGTTTTCTGAGTGACATACACAGAAGTAATGCCTCGCTCAAGTTTAGTCAAAGCCCCAAACAATTACACTTGTTTTATTCTACTCTGTGAGGCCATTCAAATGACATATAACACATGACTATCTGAGCTGTATGATGTTTTTGACATATTAGAGTACATGGCACAAAAAACATTTCATAAATTACGGGGGAAAAAAATTCTATTTATCAGCAAATTACTCAGCACTACTTAGGAGTTAATCAAAGTGGCCACATGCATTGTAAAGTTCAGACTCCAAGCATTCAAATGACACTTATTTTGTGTCGATCAAGGCAGTGGTTTTGAAAAATGTGATTATTATTTTTTTCTTCACTAGGTGGTGCCCGCCAGCGGTACACTCTGGTTTAGAGGGACTACTCAGCACAGGTTAAGGTTGGATCCATTCGAAAGCTGAATTTCTAATCTTTAAAATGGTACCTAGTTATATATATATATATATATATACAGGGCCTAAAACTAACCTTTTTGCCACACCTGCCAATGGCATGATAAAATTTACCGGCCATGAAACTCTTTTTGCAAAAACAGGCAATTATTACTACTACAATAACTAAACATATTTACAAAGTTTTTGTCCTGCTGGTGCATTTTCCCTCAATTTTACCTATTAATTATAGCCATTCAACATTACAGTATAATTGAAAGCCATTTTTAACATTTAATAGGCTCTGAAATATATAACAACTTTTAATTTAAGTGATTTTAAAACAATCTTCACAAACTATACATATTAAATCTTTATTCAAGCTATAAAAGTTAATCAGCGACTAGAACAGTCCAAGGATTTCTCTTTTTCTTTTGTTCTTTGATTTACATCAATGACAGACTTCAGCAGGTTTCACTTTAAAATAAGCGCTGTCTCTTTAAAACCTGATGCACATGATGCGGATACAGTCTATGGATCTGACACATAGATTTTCTCCCAACTCTTTACAGTCATTTAAGACTTTATAACTCATTTAAAGGGGTCATATGATGCGATTTCAAGTTTTCCTTTCTCTTTGGAGTGTTACAAGCTGATT
>NW_015649570.1:68266-68458 GCF_001515625.1 Sinocyclocheilus rhinocerous | reverse complement strand
CCAAAACCGCGCATTTTGATAATTGTGTGTGTTTTCGTCCGTTGAAGCGCTACTGGTGAGCTGTCTGAAGCGGCTCAGTGTATGTGTACAGCCGACCGCGCAGCCTTTCAAACTATACTTCACTGCACCGTTTCTGTGGCGTAACCCCAGGTATGTGTCGCCGCATTCTCGGGTTATGATGAATAAAGAAAC
>NW_015649570.1:61899-64679 GCF_001515625.1 Sinocyclocheilus rhinocerous | reverse complement strand
CACTGCTCTGACCTTATCAGCCCGTTTATCCTATTATTCGATTCGCTCTTGTCGCTTATGACAGAACAGCTAATCACGATGATCTTGTCTTCGGACAAGATTATTTTATTCGCTTATGTCAGAAAAAGCGAATCTCTTTAAAAACTGGCTGTTGTTTTCACTTCATTGCATTGTTACAATTCGTAAAAGTTGTACCCGCCAACTGGCGACTGACACTGTTACATGGACTCGCCAACGCTGATTTTTACTCGAATTTGGCGCTTGGCGAGTGTTAATTTTAGGCCATATATATATATATATATATATATGTGTGTGTGTGTGTGTAACTCACCAGCCCTGAACCCCATAGAGAATCTATGGTGTATTGTCAAGAGGAAAATGAGAAACAAGAGACCAAAAAATGTAGATGAGCTGAAGGCCACTGTCAAAGAAACCTGGGCTTCCATACCACCTCAGCAGTGCCACAAACTGATCACCTCCATGCCACGCCGAATTGAGGCAGTAATTAAAGCAAAAGGAGCCCCTACCAAGTATTGAGTACATGTACAGTAAATGAACATACTTTCCAGAAGGCCAACAATTCACTAAAAATGTTTTGATGCTTATGAAGTATTCTAATTTGTTGAGATAGTGAATTGGTAGGTTTTTGTTAAATGTGAGCCAAAATCATCACAATTAAAAGAACCAAAGACTTAAACTACTTCAGTCTGTGTGCATTGAATTTATTTAATACACGAGTTTCACAATTTGAGTTGAATTACTGAAATAAATTAACTTTTCCACGACATTCTAATTTATTGAGATGCACCTGTATGTATATATTAGGGGTGGAACGGTTCACCTTACTCATGGTTTGTAATAGTAACATATAGTAGTATAATCACAGCAATAAACTTAAGGAATTCCTGTAAAGTACTTGTTTTGCGTACCAGCAAATCGGTCCGTGTCTGGCGCTGTATGCCTTGCATAAGCTATGACAGAAGAAAATGAGCATGGCTTGCAGCACTTAAGTTAAAATACTGTGTGTGAAATAATAAAATAATGTGTTAAAATAAAGTGTGCTCTTATCATATTGTGGACAAAATTCCTCAAACTTCGCCCTGATCGGGAGCTGTATATATGTGCCCTCATCTGTTTTCAATGCAGCTAACCTCACATCGCTTCATCTACCCACTCACTAAACCATGACAGGCGAGTTATTGCAAAAAAGACGGTCAATGTGACACTGTAAAGTGATGAATCTATGGTGCCATGTGCTTTTTAAAACCATTTTCATAGGTTTAATGTTATATTATCGCCTCGGAAAATACGTCAATTTGACTAGAAACACCTTGGGTTTAAAGGGTTAATGAAACCTGCCCCCATTCAAATGTTGATAAAAAAATGCATGAAGCTAGAATATAACAGGGCTTTTTTTTCTTTGTTTGTTTAAAGGCAGAGTCTCTGTTCTTTCTTTTGACATATTGCATGTTCAGATATTCATAAAACAAAATGTTCTGGGGGCCATGAAAGTTTTGTGAAAATTATCAAAATGCTGGCAGTGGCTGGCAACTTTTTTTAAAACAGTAATGCGGCTCGGCTGACCACTTGTGATCAGGAAAATGTATTGTAATACCAGGTATGAACAGGGCTTAAGTGTTTTTTGTGTGTGTGTGTGTTGCTATGTGGTTGCTAGGGTGTTTTGTCTGCTATACATTAGTACTGTACTTTCACAAGGCATTTGAAAATTACACAGACGTTTGAATATCATTGCTGAAACACTCACATCTGGAACGATGACAGTGAGCTTGGGATTCAGTGTGTGATACACCTTCCCAATGGCACCTTTGTAACACCAGAACGGGTTGTACTCCAGTGTGTACTTAGTTTCTGAATCTCGTGCTGTGGTGAAAATCTTGTACGAGGATGTGGCATTGCTGTAGGTCTCTGGGACACAGTGAGGCGGCTGCCTGCAGAGGATTATCAAACCAAGGCATGAATTACTCATTCTAGATGAAGGAAACTCCAATTAGGACCCTTAAAACTAGCCTCAGTTATGTAACACAAATTTGCACTATGCTGCAAGTCAACTATGTGCCCTCTGTGTATGTTCTTTTTGTTTTGCTTTGGCTTTCTGGGTCAGTTAAAGGAATAGTAAAATGCAAGTCAGTAGCTACCAGCACTTAAGAGTCAAAAAAGCATATCAGGCAAGACAAAATTAATACCAGTGACTCCTGACAATATATTGAGGTGTGATGAAGCGAAACGATTGGTCTGTACAAGAAAATTAACATTTACAACATTATTACTTGTAATTCATAGCCTCAGGCAAACAGGGAATCTTTTCAGTGAGCAGGTTCTTTCAGACAGTTCGCTTCAATGAACTGGTTCAAATAACTGATTCACCACTTTGTTTATGTAATCATGCAATGATGTCACATGTATGCAATTATATTATTAAAACACCCAATAATGATGTGAAATGTGGATGTTTTACATGTCTAAAGCATATAAAGTGAATAAACTAGTCTTAATCAACTCACCCTTTTTACATTAACTATGAGAAACCATAAAACTTTAATTTCTCCTCTTCATTTAAAGGGGTCATATGATGCGATTTCAAGTTTTCCTTTCTCTTTGAAGTGTTACAAGCTCTTGGTGCATAAAGAAGATCTGTAAAGTTGCAAAGACTAAAGTCTCAAATCCAAAGAGATATTCTTTATAAAAAAGTTAAGAGTCAGCCACGCCTACCTAAAACGGCTCGTTCTAACACGCCCCCACATGTCTACGTCACTATCTGG
>NW_015649570.1:54494-61798 GCF_001515625.1 Sinocyclocheilus rhinocerous | reverse complement strand
TGAACGTAATCTGCGTAATCAGCGTTGTTTACACTTAGGGTAAAGCGTGTGTATGCGTTGTGATACTCTCCAAAATGGCGGAAGACGGTAACTCGGGGGAGAATAATTGTTGAATAAAGTCATCATTTTTGTTTTCTTTGCGCATAAAAAGTATTCTCGTAGCTTTACGGAGGTCTTACGGGTTTGGAACGACATGAGGGTGAGTAATTAATGACAGGATTTTCATTTTGGGGTGAACTAACCCTTTAAGTGTTCATTTCATTCATGCTTGTATCATCAACTTAGTTTTTCAGTTCAAGTGAACCTTTTCCTCAGTTCAGTGTACTGTTGGGAGTAACTGGAACCCTGAATGAGTTGGCAAAAACCATCATCATATATGCTGGTTTATTGGATCATTTCGAGTCAGAGTGACTGTCAGTCATGTCCGAAAGTGAGTTTTGATTGAGTAACTTGTAGATCTGTGCTGCAAATTGTTTCAGATGGTTCAGTCCAATTTGGTGAACTGGTTCATCCAGTTCACTTTAAAGAACCGGTTCAGAACAATGATTCGTTTGCAAACTGGACATCACTCCAGACCGTTTGCCTGAGGCTATGGATTACAGGTAAAAATGTTGTAAATAATCTTCAGTTTTCTTGCACAGATCAATCGTTTTGCTTCATCAGACCTCAATATATCGGTAGGAGCCACAGGTATTAATTTAGTCTCGCCTGTGTATGCTTTTTCGACTCTCAAGTGCCAGAAGCCGTTGACTTGAATTTTATAAATCACCAAGGACCATAGTTTAAATTAAAAATGTTCTTTACTGTTCTACTAAAGAAAAAAATAACTACATCTTGGATGGCCTGAGAGTGAGTAAAATAACAGCAAATTTTCATTTTTGGGTGATCTATCCCTTTAAACTCATTTCGGATGTCTTAGTTGCTCAGCACACACATAAACAAATTTACAGAGAAAATACACAGATGAGAACCTATGGCAAAAAGCCCATATATTTACAAAAAGCCCATCATACCAGGCATATTAGATAACTAAAACATGCATATCCACTATATATAAAATCTTATTTTTTTAATTTATCCACATCTACTTATCTGGCTCAACTTACAGTGAAAGAGAGCTTTCCTTCTGAATGCTAGAACAAATATTACTAATATTTACTGATATTTCCCAAATCTTCCAGCATCCCTGCAACCCTACAGAAGACAAGTGGATAGACATCCTGATATATAAGTAAAAAGTATACAGAAAAAAATTTGAGGTGATTTGGGACATATGTTTTTATGGACACTTACACTGTGACTGGGAAGACATTACTTGCTGCTGTGATGGTCAGACAGGTGCTGAAGACCATCTGCTCACAACGACCATGCAGAACGCAGTCATCTGAGTTCCAGGCTACCGGCAGAGTGAAAGTGATGTTCATCTCTTCATGGGCCTCTCTGCCTTTAATGACACAAACACACCCACACAGTGTCAGCATGTTCTGCAAAACAAAGGGAGCTTAGATGTGCCTGCAAGTGATATCTATAAGGTATTCAGCTTGGCCTCTCTCCCACTGTTATCCCTTTGTGCACAATGGACCATTGTTTTAACTGGACTACGTTCAGCCACAACACCAGGAGAGAGGAGGAAAAAAAACTTTCCAATCTGATCTGTTTAACTAAAATAGACAAGGCCAACAAGGCTGAATTCTGCTTAAAATTCCTAAACATGCTCACTGTAAATTTCACTACAGCAGTCTACTGTAGGGCTTTCTCGTTTGAGAAGTAATATAATGTAATCAAAATATGTTGTACATTACTATTAAAATATGAGGTTAGTAAGATCAGGGAAATTAATGTGATGTCATTTGTTACAAAAGATTTTCAAGTTATAAAAATTTCCATTTCAAATAAATGCTGTTCTTTCAAACTTTGTTCATCAAATAAATGCAGCCTTGTTGAGCATAACGTTGGCCCTGAACTTCTGAATGGTAGTGTATGTGAAATAGCACACCAAATATGCCTGGATGTTATATTATTTTGAGTTTCAATGTTTGCATCCATAAATTCCTTTTCAGCTAATACTGCCCACAACTCAACGTGTAACAATAAAGACGTCTGGGTTTGGTTCTGGGTTTGGGTTTTTCTCTAGAGGGAGAGGGGAGATTGAGAATATAATAATATGACCTCAATCACAAAATGCTGTATGCCACAGAGAAGGTGCCATGGCTGTTGTACATATAAATATGAATCAGAAAGTTAAGTTCATGTTCTGTGGGTCAAGACACAGTTTCATGATGGTGCATCAGACACAGCATAAGGAAGAGATGGGCCAGTATGATAACTTTCTAACTGATTTGCATCTTGAAAATGCATTTTCTTGAAAGCGCACATACACGTTAGCCAGACCGATTTTATTTTTAGCATGATTTCAACTGAATAAGCTAAATGATTGATATCATTATGGTCCGATTTTATCTATGATTTGAGGATGTTATTTAAACATAAGTGTGTTTTAATGGTCTTTCCCCACTGAAGGATATAACTGTACACATTCAAACATAGGTAGTCTTAGGGCTGGACGATATGGCCAAAATTGATATCACAGTCAAACGGCACAAATAAATCAATGTATGGGAAACTGGTAATGTATATCGAAATATCGGAAATGTGTTTAAAAATCATATCACCGTTATTGAAAAAAATTATATCGCGATACATATTGATATTGAATTATTGTCCAGCCCTAGGTAGTCTCCAATCAAGGAACTGCAAACTTCTTAGTGCACAGTACAAATATGCAAGTTGGGAAACAGTCTATGTGAAAAACAGCCAAAAGAAAAAAAGCTGATAAAATCAATGACCGCATGGAGGTATGTTATCATATGGCACACGTCCAAGTTAAATTTCCACCAAAAACCCACACACAGGAAAAAATAGAGACATACCAGCAAGGCCAACTTGCTGCCCAAGCACACTGGCATAAAGGTGGGTAATATTGCGCGAGTAGCCCCCAAATGGCCTCAGCGGATCCAGTGTCAATGTGATGGGCACAGAGATGTTGATTGGACCCGGGTCCTCCAGCAGGGGTGGTGACTGGGTGCTGGATCGCGTTTGACTGCTGGTCACTGTACTCTCTGAAGAGATTGACTCATTCAAGCTGTGCTTGAGGGTCTCGTTTTCTGAGATGCAAAAGTCAAGCTCGTTGAATCGGAGAAGGAAGATGTTCCAATCCTAGAAGGAAACAAAAAAAAAAAATTACAAAAGTGATCAATTCCAATGTGAAGTTTATCTCCAGCATTTCCTGATCAATATTAATGCCCAGGCGAACATGCATTCTCATACCTGTATGTCTACTACAGTGTTGTCATTATTAACTGAAACTATTTAAAAACACAAAGCTGAAATAAATTACAACATAATATTAGATGAAATAAAAAAAAAAAATTAAATTAAGTGTTCTTTAAACAATCTTGTTTCAATTGTCTTTCCCCACTAAATGATATAGCTGTACACATTCAAATGTATATAGCTTCCCATCAAGGAACTGCAAACTTCTTACAGTAGAAATAATTTTCGGTAACTGAAATAAAATAAAATATAATTAGATCAAAAACTAAAAAAAAAAAAAAGTTGCTTGATGCCTAACTAAAATAAATTAAAAATAAAATTACTAAAACTAAAACTGAAATCAAATGAAAATAAAACTATATATAGAATTATAAAAATTAAATTACAGAAATAGAAAAATTACATTACTAAAACTTAAAACTACGATTAAAATGAAAACTGAAAGTATAAAAAGTTCATTCAAAATATCAATAAATACAACAATAGTATAAAAATAATACTAAAATAACACTTGTCTACTAATCATGAACTATTACATTCTCAAGTATTTTCAAAGGTTCACAGCTCACGCAGTTGAGCGAAACCAAGTTATTTCCTACCTCAGTCATTTCAGGTGATTTAATCTCCTTGATCTTAAAGAAGTATCCTATAGTGAGGAAAGCGATAGCCACAGCACTGACGCTGACCATAAAAATGACCAGCGGTGGACGGTTACTTATGTAGGTCTTTAGATTCTCCAGTGGATTCAACAACACCACCTGCAATAAGAGGAAAAAGACGTCTCTCAAGCTTAGGGAAACTTTCACCTACATCAACACTGGCTTTGAGTTTACTAGAAGTAAATTCCAATTAACTTCGGTCATCTTCTGAATAAGAACCGGTTCTTAATCCTATCTGTAAGGCACAAAGGTTTGCTAAGCACTAACATATGGCTCCAAGTCAATATTTGGGTCTTATTAGTTTGTTTGTTCTCTCTTCACTTCAGTGTATTACAAGAGCTGAACTGTGAAGTTTCACAACTTGCTTTACAGTCATTAAGACACATGTACATACTTAAACACTAGTCAATGGCAGATCTTGATTCCAAGTCTTGCTTCTGAAGCACAATATCAATATATCAACAAGGATTAATCATTACAAAATCAAGTATTATTGCAGCTTAAAAATAATTAGAGGACTAGAACTCAATCGTGTTGAAAACAACCAGAAATACTGTCAAACAGTTTAGGGTAGAAATGCAAGCAGAAACGACACACCCCACACACATAATAGAACAAGCTCAAACAAACAACGGTTGAATATATGAGTTAACAAAAAGAGTAAGGAGACAATACTATAATCTAAATCTTGCCACTATCAAGAAACCTCTTTTCATTTTTCTTTAACTTGCAGAAGCAAAAGTTTGGCATGGATTACAAACTCATGCCAGTTTGTGCATTATGCAACATATGTAACACAACCACAGATTATCATGAGCTGAAGCATATATTTCCATCCTAAGGGCTGTATTTTGAATATGAAAATAAAATCACCAACGTCAACCATCTATCATTTTTTCTTTTAAATATTGGACCCAAATTTTTCCTGTGATGTTCAGTTCCATTAATGGTTCTTGGACGTGCATTCTTCATTACATGATCTCCTCAATATTTAATTTAATTCAGTAAGTGACGCATAATTATTCACATATATTTTATGAAAAAAATCATAAAAATGGTTATGCATTTGTAATCCCATTTTGTAAAATTTGGCATTCTGATCAACAAAGGCTGTAGTAAGCTGATGTTACTTCAAACTTGCTTGTCGCGATTCTCTGATTGGTGGAGATTTGTAGCGCAATATAGTTTTAGTTTACTGCACTTTGGTATCTATGTAAGTTTATATAATTATGGCCAACTACTGATTAAATATATATGCCACCTCTAAAAGTCTGTGGAATGCCATTAAAGGGATAGTTCACCCAAAAATGAAAATTACCCCATGATTTACTCACTTAAATGGTGGTCAAGATTTTGAAGCAAAATAAAGTGCGTCCATCCATCATGAAATGTGCTCCACACAACACCGGGGGATAATAAAGTTCTCCTGAAGTGAAGCGATGTGTTTGTGTAAGAAAAATATCCATATTTAAAACTTTATAAACCATAATCTCTAGCTTCCGCTAACTGTCGTATGCGCGTTCACGAGACAGCGGCGTCCCAGTGTATGACGTAGGCGTAGCCTAAGCTCCGGTGAGGAGACGAATGCAGAAGCGCAGAGGAGAGAGCAAAACAAAACACCGGTCACAGAATTAGTAGTACAAAATGAGGATTTGTAAAGAAAAATGTCGGAGGATTTCAATATAAGCCAAAAGGAGTTCTCGCGAGACTAGCATATTCTCACCGGAGTTTACACTACACCTACGTCATCTGCTGGGACGCCACTGTCTCGTGAACGCGCTTACAACAGTTAGTGGAAGCTAGAGATTACGGTTTATAAAGTTTTAAATATGGATTTTTTTCTTACACAAACGCATCAATTCCACGTGTAGCAATTTTTATGATGGATGGATGCACTTTATTTTGCTTCAAAATCTTGATCACCATTCAATGCCATTATAAAGCTGGGAAGAGCCAGGACATTTATATATAAAATCATGGGGTAATTTTCATTTTTGGGTCAACTATACATTTAAACAGTCTGTGTAAACACACCTTTTACAAGAATTTCATAAATAGTATCTCTGATTTGTTAGGTCCTATATTTGTTGCTTAACCAGAAATGATCTCAAGAATTGACAACAGACTGTTGGGAAGTATTTTTACAAATATTTCTTCCTCATAAGTAGTAAAGGAAACGTAATGTAGAAGTAGAATCAGAATCAGAATCCCAAAGTTGCTTACGATTCGCATCCCCATTTTTCACAGACAGGGGTCTAACTAGCATTTTTTTTTTAAATACAAAAAATAATAATTCTTATTAATAATTCTTTTTTTATTAAGGTATGTTTACTGTGCAATGGTCTTGGGTTCTTCTTCATTGTGTTGGAATATATATATGGTGTATTTTGTTTCTGTAGTTATTTACTCATCCCAAATTGTTCCAAATCCAAAATATTTTTCCCCCATATGAAACGCAAAAGAAGCTTAATCCTCTCATAGTTGTTCATACAACCATAGATCATGGTGACCATGCCTGTTAGTCTTTAAAGTCAACATGAAATCAAAATGGACAATTCTTATTTTTAGGGCCTGTGCACCCTATTCTTCTTCTTCAAAGTGAATCGCATTTTTGAGGGCCTAAACATGCACCAAAACTCACAAAACTGGTGAAAATATGAAATCTGATATGGGTTTCAGAATTGGGTGTGGCAAAATGGCTCGACAGCAACACCTATAAAATTTCAACGAAGCGCCCCTCCCGCTGTGTTTCACCTACGTGAAATTTGCTACATGCATGTAATGTCCCAATACCTACAAAAAAGTATCTTGGAGCAAAGTCTAAACGCAACAGGAAGTCAGCCATTTTGAATTTCCTCGACTATTTTTTTGCCATTTCCTACAGTTTTAATCCAAACATTTTCAAATTTGGTGGTGAGGCCTTTGCGATGCTAAATAGCGAAGATCTTGAGTTTTCGTTGAAGGGCGTGTCCCTGGCAGCCTGACAAATTTTAATGTTTCGCAATGAAACAGGATGTTGCTGTAACTCAGGCATACTATAGGTGCGTTCGACTTCATGCGGCGCCGCGCAAACCCATCGGCGGCTGACTTGAAGCAGTGCATGCCGGTTAGAAATTTTGTCCGACTTGAACCGGCGCCGACGCCACGTCACTGTCACGTGTAGCATCAAAGTACCGCGATAGCGTTTCAAGAGCAGCCGGCTGACTCAGCTGGCGCAGCTTTTTCAGAGCGACTGCAGGAGCGCTGATGACGACACAGCCATTTCACGATTGGCCAGATTCACCGCATGACAACTATCACGTGTGTTTCGGG
>NW_015649570.1:44597-53713 GCF_001515625.1 Sinocyclocheilus rhinocerous | reverse complement strand
ACTTCATCTGTGATAGAGTATGCAAACACCGCGAGAGCGTCACTAACGGGAGCAGACATGTCCGGCTTGACGGCTCCGGTTTCAACTCCGCCCCCGACTGCAAGCGGCTACCCTCGTTGACTGCCGTCTGTAGCCGTGCTTCAAGTCGAACGCACCTAATGTCTGATCTGCCCCAAACTTCACATATTTGATAAGAGTCCTGTCCTGAACACATGCCCATGCTCAGTTGTAGTCAAAGCGCCACCTGCTGCCAACAGGAAGTGGCATGTTTTACGCTGTAACGAACTCCTCCTAGAGATTTAATGACATCATTATATTTGATCAGTCTAATCTAAAGATCTTTGCGATGTTAAATTGCGAAGATCTTGAGTTTTTGTTAAAGGGCGTGTCCGTGGCAGCCTGACAAAGTTCGATGTTTCACTATGGAAAATGATGCTGTTGTAACTCAGCCATACAATGTCCGATCTGCCCCAAAATTCAAACGTTTGATAAGACTCCTGACCTGAAGAGATCTACATGCCCATTTTCACTTATAGTCATAGCGCCACCTGCTGGCAACAGGAAATGACTGAAACTGAAATATGCTGAAATATGCAATATTCAATCTGCACCAGACTTCACATGTTTGAAAAAAAGTCCTGGCCTGAAGACATCTACATGCCAATATTCAGTTATAGACATAGCGCCACCAGGAAGTTTGGCACATATAAATGACTTTGACATTCCTCCGATATTTACCACTTTAAATGCATATTGCCCTCCGTTCACTGTTTTTCTGAGGCCACAGGATGGAGGTGGCTCCGAAGGCCCTTTCAACGCTGCTTGCAGCTTTAATTCTTATGGAATTTCGCAGTGTTAAACTGATTTCTGCACTTACATCTTGGCAACACTGTTGAGGGAAGTATTTCTTACTCATAAGTAATACAGGAATCGTTAATAAGCCAGAATCATTATGAATAAATCGGAATAATAATAATCATTAAGTTCCTTAGGATTCGCATCCCTATATTTACAGACAGGGATCAAACCGGCAGGTACACTCGGTTATGCTTCATTGGCGTGTATCATATTTGCTCACATACTGTCTTATTAGGCTGCCGATGAAGGCCTGAATCTCTCCACCTCTTAGTCATAGTCTGCAGCTCATATCGAGCTGTCAATTCTACACGAAGGCTGTGTGTCAAACCCCAGTGAGCTATCTATCAAGGACGTATTTGTGGAGCATCACTGGCGGGTCTGTTACACCTATAAATGTAGTAAAGGCAGGCTACTCACTATGTTTTGACACACAGCCGACATCCAGCTGCGAGCTCCGATCTGAACGTCACGTATTAATGCTCTCACAAAAACAGCTCAATCTGGCAACATGCAACGCGAGCAGCTATGCGGCTAGCTAGTTATGCAACCATCCCCAACCACACAAATACGACCCGTTAAGCGATTAACTTAAAACAAGCTGGAAATCTCAAACTCACCATTTTGCCCCCGCGAGTGTGAACGACAGATCCAGGCGGCTAACGCTAACTGACTCGAGCCTAACGGGCCTGAGCGACAAACACACAGCTGACAGCGGTATAGGAGTGCACAACACTCCTTCCCATTATTTGCAGGTGCGCTATATTCTCAAAACACGGTTTTAATTTGCCTTTGCGTCTATAGCGAGCTGCTGGTTGACGGAAACTGATGTTTTCTGTGTTTAGGAACCAGCCGAACCAATCGCGTTACTTTCACTTCTCTACGCACGCCCCGATCACGCGAGGCGGAGCTTAGCACAAGTAGAAAGTCTGTCATTGGCTTATGGAACACTACGGAGGCTGTGATTGGACGGGTCTGCTGTCAATTACGCTGATCGCTGACTGGTGTTGAAATGTGGCGGGCGGCAATAAAAAGTCATGATGTCTGCTAATATGTAAAGACACCCAAAAGAACCCTGATGTGAAGAACATAAGTGTGTTGATGGGTTTTCTAGCCATCTGGTGAGATCATCAAGTATTTTGTTTTTTTAGATGTTTAACGTAGCGTTCTTATTATCTCTTTTTTATTAACATTGTTGTCGATTGTGTTCTTAAACTCTGTCTAGTAGGGAGTCATGGTGATCTTGAGAGAAGGGATCTGCCCTGGAATAAACGAGGAATTCATTAAGGCTTTACAGTCAGAGGATATCAAAACAGGTGTTGTTGACAATGATCATAACACGCATAGCAACATGTAGTTTCAGTTCATTTCATCCTTACTAAACTAACAAGATGTACTATATAGTACGTTACCTTTTAGGAGATTAAACCATCTACCACTGTAATATCTTATTAAAAATGTAAAAAATAAATAATAATAATAATAAAACTCACTAATAATTCTAACTTTAATATTAGATTTATTTACTGTGTAATTATCGGGTTCTTTCTTCTTTATTGTGTTGGAATATACCGTATATCTGTACACTGTATTTTATGCTTCTGTAGTTATTTACTCATTGTTCCAAAATTGTTACAAAAACCAAACTATTTTTTTCCACCTTAAACGCAAAATACGTTTTTTTTTTTTCTTCTCATAGCCGTTCATACAACCATAGATCATGGTGACCATATCTGTCAGTCTTTAAAGTCACCATGAAATCAAAATGGACAATTCTATTTTTTTTTCATGGACTCCGTCTCTGTGTGTGAGCGTATGGCAGATGATTAACTTTATCTCACCATCTTCGTGGGGGGGGGGGGGGGGGGGGGGGTATTCTTGAATAATTAATTAATTTGTGGTCTGTTCCTCACAAAAAATACTTGAATTGCGTTTGTCAGACTATGAACTATAAATTGTTGTATGGAAATGAGCTGAGTGAAGATTCTGCGAAAGTTCTCATTGTGTGTTCCAACAAAAAAATAACAGCGGGGTTTGGAACGGCATGAATGACTAATGAGAGGACTATTCACTGAAGTACTGTTGCTGCTCAAGCACTATTGTCCCTTGTGGGAATTAAAGTTTTCTTTACTCCATAACTGCCCGTGCCCTTGTAATAATACATGTTTAATTCTTTCAGTTGAGGACTTTGTCTCATGTAACCCAGAAGAACTTGCACAAAAGTGTTCATTGTCTTACAAGGTATGTGGAATGACTTCATTTTTAGTGTGCCAGTTTTCTTACTTCAGCTAGCGCCTATTCAGGCCTCACCTTTATTTACCTCTATCCATCACAGGGACAGTGTAACTAAACTAAACAAAGTTAACTAACTAAAAACTGTCCATGTTGTATTTTAGGCTCTAGTAGCTGTTCGGCGTGTGCTCTTGGCTCAGTACACAGCTTTTCCCGTCTCTGGAGCTGATCTCTATGAGGAGCTCTTGAGCTCCACAGCAATATTGTCCACCGGCAATCCCAGGTCCCACACATATATGTGGAGGATTCATAATATAATATAATTCAATATAACATAATATAGAATAGTTTGGGGTCAGTATATATGTTTTGAAAGTAATTAATACTTTTATTTAGCAAGTAAACATTAAATTGATCAAAAGTGACAGTAAATAAATGTATGATGTTACAAAATATTTCTATTTAAAATAAATGCTGTTCTGTGGAACTTTAAGTTTATCCCGAAAATGTTTAAAAAATTCAAAATCCTGAAAAAAAATAAGTAGCTCATTTTTTTTTTTTTTAAATATTGATGGTAAGAAATGTTTCTTGAGCACCAAATCAGCATATTAGAATGATTTCTGAAGGATCATGTGACACTGAAGACTGGAGCAATGATGCTGAAAATTCAGCTTTGCCATTACATTAAATTACATTTTAAAATGTATTAAAAAACAGTTGCTTTTTACGAATATTACTGGTTTTACTGTACTTGTGATCAAATAAATGCAGCAAACTTGAAAGTTATTTAAAAATCTTACTGATCCCAAAATTTTGAACGGTAGTGCATATGTATGGATTTTGTATTAAGGCTCTGTGCAAAACTGTGCTGTTTTGTCTTCAGTTTGGATAAGCTGTTGGATTCCGGGCTGTACACAGGGGAAATAACTGAGCTGGCAGGAAGTCCAGGGAGCGGGAAAACACAGGTGATCTGTTGTCCTGGAAACTCTTCTTAGTCTCTTGGCCCTGCTCTACAATTTCAAAATACAGCCTGCTTTTATAACCTATTAGGGTTGGGTGGGCAAATGGGTGAGTGTTCAATAATGCTCTGTGTCTCTCTCAATCACTTTGTAGGTGTGTTTTAGTGTTGCAGTTAATATATCCCACCAGCTGAAGCAGACTGTGTTTTACATTGACACAAAGGGGGGTATGTGTGCAAACCGACTGCTTCAGATGCTACAATCCAAGACCCCTAATATGGAGGAACAGGTGATTAAAGTGTAATTTCTTAGTAGTGCTTGCTAAGGCAAGTATCATCATGTTTGTTCAACTATGGCAAATGAACAGCATTTGTGCCAATATTGATTCCTTTAAACTATATTGTATTGTACCGTACTGTGCTGCAGAATTTATGTCCTTTCCTTTTCAATATACAGATGGAGGCACTTCAAAAAATCAAGGTGTTGAGAGTATTTGATGTCTTCTCTTTGCTCGCATGTCTTCAAAATCTGAGATCGAATGGCCTTCAGAAGGTAAGTATTATTCTGTGTAAAGGTCTGTTGATGTAAGTGGTTATTTGTTACAGAACTCTTGAATGTGCCCTAGGCGTCTGTTGGAGGTGGTTCAGTCAAAGCGCTGATGGTGGATTCAGTCTCTGCTGTGCTCTCGTCCATGCTCGGAGGGAAACAGAATGAGGGTATTTGTTTACAGTATTGCATAATACTCTATCATAATGTTCTGTTCTAATTAGCATCGTACACATTAGATGTCACAGTGCTGCTGCTTTGCATCAGGTATGTCCTTGCTGATGCAAGTTGCTGGGGAGCTGAAGATGATCGCCAGAGACTTCAGCATTGCTGTACTGGTATGCACCTTTCTGTTTCCTGTTAGGGAAAACCTGGAAATATTACTGAATTTTAAATGGTTGTTTCCAGGCCTGGAAGAGTCTACTGAATATATATTGCTAGTTTTTTTTTTTCAAAATATTTAATCACTTTAAGGATGCTCTTTGCGAATGAGAATAAAATGATTTTTGAACTTGGCATAAAATTTTGTACATGCACATTATTGATCTTATAGTGAGATCTTATAGTACAATTCAACCATCTAGATGTTTCTTTTGTCATTTTGTAAAATGACAGACTTCTCCAAATTATTTAGTCCGCTGAAATCCTGCTCCTTTCTTACAATTGGCTGCAAGTTTGCATTCAGCTGATTTTCCTCCCATCAACAACCGTTTGATAGAAGTCGCCGCCCTACATTTTTTTCTTTTTCGATAATCCATTTGATTTGGATGTCACAATATGGAAGATGCTACACCGGTTTCATCACAGCTTGGAAAATCCTGAGACAGTAATTACAAATGACTGGAAAAGTGATGTAAATTCACTGGTCTTGCTTGTTGCATGTTTCTCACAGTGACTGTCCTTTGTAATAAAAACTGATATGGTGAAATCTTGCATTGAAGGTGACAAACCATGTGACCAAAGATGGAAATGGGCATTTGAAGGCTGGACTAGGACAGTCATGGAGTCATGTGCCGCGCACTCGTGTGCTCCTGCAGAGAATAGAGGGTGCAGAGACTTCATCCTTACGAACCGCAACTCTGACCAAATCATCACGACAGGTGGGGTTTTAGGCAAAATTGTCTTGATTTTCAAGAATAACCCAATAGTCTTTACTTAGTGGATACGCATGGAACATTACTTACTGATGTTTTTTTTCTATCATCTTCAGGCTTGTCATCTGGTAGAGGGGTTTGATCTTTGTCACTGGTCTGAAGAGAGGAGAACCTCTATTTCAGGCAAGAGGAAACTAGAGGAAAGAAGTAAACCCTGACAACAAAATTCAGTGACAATACGAATTGCTGTCCTTCTTTTGATTTCAGACAGACTATATAGGAGGTATATTTAGAGTCAGTGTAAATATGTATATTATTTCTACAAAATGTTTCCGTTGTGGTCGTTGACAAGCGATAAGAAATTATTTTTTTAATTAACTTTTTTGTAAATGTCCCGTTTACTGAAGTCAAAAATAACTTGCATTCTTTTTTTTGTTAAAAACATTTGCATAATGTTGCCATCTTTTTATTTTCTAAATGAAACTGGGAAATGAGTATCTCTTAAAAATAGATTTGTTTTCCTCAGTACCAACAGTAAAAATGAACCCCACAAACCATTTTCAATGGAAAAACAAAATACTTTTTGCATTATTCTGCATCTCACCTCTGTGTGTCAGTATAACTCCAAAAATTACTGAGTGCACCTTCCGGATTAGACAAGGAGAAAAAATCCAATGCTTAAAATTGTCCTCATGTTATACAGACACTCACACAATCACTCCCCCATTGCACGCTAGACTGACTCTATTCAGGCACGAATCAATTTCTTTGTGCATAAAAGGCTTGTTTTAATTAGAATGATTGTAACAGTTGAAATTACACACAACTACCATTACTAAGCTAGAGGGCTCTTACCCAATTTACTCTACACAATTATTCATTCCACAATCATGCCTTATGGCTGTTACTATTGTATTGTTAATCACTCGTCCTGTGCCCAAGAGCATACTCCATACAAACATCCTTTTTAAAACAGATAAATGACACTATCACGATGAAGTCATCAAAATCATTACATGTATTGAGCTCTTTCAAGAATATGCTTATGAAATGAGTGGCAGCACTAGTCAATGACACCGAAAACAGTTTAAAAATTATAAATATGCAAATTCATAGTGAAAAATAATGTCAAAACCAACTTGAAAAGCTATTAAACTGAAAGTTTTCTAGTACAATGTGTGTAATACCACAATGTGGTAAAGCAAACAAAAACATGAGTTTGTGACACCTTTTAAAAAATGTTTATTCAACTCTGTCATGAACGACAGCATTATTGCTGTAGCTGCAGGTCTGATGAAATAGGTTTAAATGTTCTGTAATGAACAATGTCATTATAGGACAAAATGCCTGAGCTTAGTGATAGTGTCCTTCCTGCAGTCTCTCTACCTCATTCAGCTGGGAGGAACCACCCTCCTCTTTCGGATGCACTCCCAGATCCAGTTGGAGGTGACCCTCTGAGCCGGACTGTCGTCCTCTGGCTCTCCCAGTGTATGTGTCGCTGAAACGGAGTCATACTCATGCACCAGATCTCCATCGTACGCTAGGAAGTAGCGCCGAAGCTTCTCAAAGTCCTGCACTGACTCTGGGAGGTAGAGCTTCACACCTGTGAAAATGTCCAGTAGTGTCTGCAGGAAGATGGCAAGGGTTTTAGTGGTGAAGTATCATATCAGCAAAATTATACCCTTTAGCTTTAAAAGGAAGAGTTCACCCAAGAATGAATATTCCGTCATAATTTACTCATCCCCTCACTTTGTATTTTTATGCAGATACTTTGAAAAATGTCTTCTTTTTTTTTAGTCAGTGAGGTTCAGTGTTCATAACTTCTGTTTGGAACCTACGGACTCATTTTATAGACAAAAACAGTTTAAACTTTATGTAGAATATCTTCTTTTGCAAGCAAGTCACACAGGTTTGGAACGACAAGAGTAAATAATGTTAATGATGACAGTCTTTTATTATTATTATATTTGGGTGAACTATCCCTTTAAGTACAAAGCAACCAAAAGAGGTAAAAACAAACCTTTTCATTCTTTGGGTCAGTTGTTTGAACGGTCTGCAATTTGCTTTGTCCATTGCTGTGAACAGGTTCTGTTTTTATCTGAAATAGAACAAGACCACAGGGTTTGAGGAGAGAAATGATCTAATAATGGATAAATGAACCATGACATGGCATGACAGACTAAGCCTGTGTTCAAAGAAAACACGCTGGCATTTAAAAGTTTGGGGTCAGCAAGTTAAGCTCAGGTCAGTAAAATTAATAATAATGAAAAACATTTCTTGAGCATCAAATAATCATATTAAAATGATTTCTGGAGGATCATGTGACACTGAAGACTAGAGTAATGCCTGCTGACAATTAAGCTTTGCTATTACAGGAATAAATTACATTTTAAAATATTGCAATTTAAAATAACTTTTCTATTTTAATATAATATCTCACAATACTGCTGTTTTACTGCATTTTTTTATCAAATAGCCTCAGGGAGCATAAAGAGACTTCTTTCAAAAACATGATCTTAAACTTCTGAACAGTAGTGTATACAGTATATGGGTTCATCAAATAACAAACCTTCTTGGCATCTTGTTTCTCTGTGGGTAGTTTCCTCTTAACTGCTAGCGAAGATGCTTCGGTTTTCACTGCCTTTGCTTTGGGAGTATGACTGTTTTCTGAACAGTTGGAACAATTACAGAATGTAAGAACTTTTTTTAATGGTACTTTTATGATGCAAGTGTCACATTTGACAACTATAGACCAAACAGGATCTGTTCATGGCGAACGCTTACTGGTCTTGTTAGCTGTGGAAGCTCCATGAGATGTAGAGGGAGAGCTTCCTCCACTCTCGCCTCCTGAGGAGCTCTTGTCATTTTGGCTAGTTTTGGATGGACCAGCTGTCACCTCAAAATCACAGTTCTCCTTTGAAATACAATACAGCTCCTGCAAAAACAAACAAATTAATAATAATAAAAAAAAGATTCCAATATTTGATTTACAACACAACCTAATAGTTTGCATAAATTTTTTTTATAAGAAAGATAATTTAAAGTTGCAATTACACAGAAGTAGCAACAGCTATTCTTTCATATAGCAACTTACATCCAAGTGTGATTATTAAAATATATATATTGGACAGGGACTTGGTTCTACCCATCAGCTGTTGGCTGGATTTTGTGATGTGGGCGTTGCACTAAAAAATGAATGCGAGCTTGTGATTGATTGTGGAGGGGCAAGGCAAGGCAAGGCAAGTTTATTTATATAGCACATTTCATACACAATGGTAATTCAAAGTGCTTTACATAAAAGAAATGAAAAAATTATAATAAAAATAATAATAATCACAACAATAAAACAAGGAATTTAAAATGTTGAAAATGATTTAAAAATTGATTTAAAAGGTTTAAAATGAATTTAAAACAGTTGAGAATAGAAAAG
>NW_015649570.1:28407-44571 GCF_001515625.1 Sinocyclocheilus rhinocerous | reverse complement strand
TAGGGCACAGGTTTTCAAGCCCTGGGACAAAATGGGATGCTTTAAGGAAAATGTATACTCTATGTAAGTAATAGGCCTAAAATAAAAATAATTTGTTTTCATAAAAAAAAAAAAAAGCGAAATATATCTAATGGAAAAGATGACAACGCGCATTCTGTTTGTTTGCTTTATTTTGGTTGCACTACAGCTGTCTTCTAGCCATGTTTCGTTTAGAAACATAAAATCCAGGTTGTTTGTGGTTAAGTCATTGATTAGAAATTATTTATTTTTTTAGTGAGCGAATGTTTAAAAATGCTAACTTGATGGCATTGCATTTTGTCTCAACTGCAATATTAGTTTGATGCATAACAGGCCGCAGATTAGATGAGTTAGCCGTACGGCGTGAGAAGGCCTTAGACTTTCTATCACGTGATAAAACAGAAATAGAGAAAACTACAGGCACACTGGGTTCCCGCTTGTGTTTCATTAAAAATATGGGGCGGGGTTTAAGCGGACTAAATGAATGGAGAAGTCTGGCATACATAAAAGAAAAATATGTTGTTTTACCGGAAGATCGAGTTATGACATTCTGATTAAACATTCTGTGGTCAAAAACAAAAAGCAAAAAATGAAACCTAGATTGTATTGTAAATGACTCATCCTTGTATATAACATGTATTTAGAAAACAGATGGTGATTAGGTGAATTTTCATTTCATGTTGATTTATCATTTTCATCATGCTAAGAAAAGATTGGTTTGAAATGACACATGTACTGTAACATTATCTTTGAAACTCTTGATGGCACATCCTACAGTTCCTAGTTGCATATGCAACATGCATACAAATATGCAAAATATCATTTTACAAATCAAGGGTACCTTGAGCTGCTGAAGGTTAGTGGCAGTCTTCCAATCCTTGTCGTCTCGCATTCGAGTGCATCGTGGGAAGCGGATGGATATGCCATCTGCAGTGTGCATTTCTGATTTGGAAAACTCTGCTCCTGTTATTTCCCAAACTGGTGCTTTCTGCAAGCATTGACAAATGGGATTTATTATTCCTTACAGTCCAATACACAACACAAACTACTAGAGTTTCAATTCAGTACAAACATCTTAAACATTTGAGTGTTGTACGGTCTATTAAACGCATTCATCTGAGTTAAAGAGATAAGCCAATAAAGTTCCTTCATTGCCATCACATACTCAACAGTAACCAGGCTTTTAACAGAGTCTCATCAAGCTCATTTCACATTACAAGCACATAAACATCAAGCATCCCTTCGGTCGTATTAGGAAGTGTCTTACTTCTGGATCTCGGATAATGAAATCTGGGTAATAGTTCTTGACGATCTTCAACCATCCTGGGATCTTGCTTGGATCCTGTGATAGCGAGATGGATAGGAAACTATTGTTATGTATCTTTTATAAATCTGATGGGGCAATGGAGGCACTACTGATTAAATCAGAAGATTTACCTTGCCAATTTTGATAACGTCCAACTCCTTCTGCAGTCTGGCTAACGTGGCGTCGTCATAGCCTCCTGAACACTTGGTCACAGTGCACCACTTCTTGGATTCTGGGTCATAGCATCCCATGAGGAAACTGGACATAATTCCACCTGGCACACAGAAAAACGTAATGTTTCAAAACTGTTACACTCTGAAGTTTAGTTATTGTTTAAAGCCATTTGAATTGGACTGCTGATACTGACCATTTGAGCCTTTGCCATAGAAAGCTCCAAGCACCACAAGGTCAGCGGTGTCCGCCATTGCTCCTTCATTCAGATAGTCCTTCTTAACCTTCAACCAGTGTCGTTTGCCTGGTTCATAATGTCCCTGCAACAGTAATTAAGCCACAATGCAATGCAATCATTTCAAATGTGATGGATTATCCAGAAGTAACATCAACCATGATTTTAGTATCTATTTGACCATACTGCTTGGAATTGAGACTTTTGCCACACAAACCAGATTACAAATGCAACATCTTTATTTCCTAAACAGTAATTGGATGCCATTTGATGAATCAAGGACTGCTCACAGCAATGCAAATTTTCAGCACAAAAATTCGGTCTAGTTTTCACATGTGATTTGTCCGTTCAGACCAATGCGTAAAAAGAGACAAGAGAGCCAGTTCCAGATTCTTTCTCTGCTAATCAATGTCGCTCAGCAAGATACTCTGTTTGTGAACGCCACCAAGTTACAGTTTTATATAACAGCAGCGGTTCTGGGCATAGAGCAAATCTTATTGGTCGGCTAGTTTTATTCACTGTGTGATGGAAAAAAAATTAGAACACCACTCTGGAAAATGTGTCACATTGATGGCACGCAAATGTTTGTGTTGGTCTGAACAGATGCATTACAAGCCTTCATTTAAAGGGGTCATATGATGTTGCTAAAAAGAACATTATTTTGTGTATTTGGTGTAATGAAATGTGTTTATGCAGTTTAAGGTTCAAAAAACACATTATTTTCCACATACTGTACATTATTGTTTCTCCTCTATGCCCCGCCTTTCTGAAACGCGTTGATTTTTACAAAGCTCATCGGTCTGAAAAGCAAGGTGTGCTGTGATTGGCCAGCTATCCAGTGCGTTATGATTGGCCGAATACCTCAAGCGTGTGACGGAAATGTTACGCCCCTACCATACTGTGATGATGCCCTGTCAGGCCGGAGCGATGATTCAAAAACATGAATATAACATTATAAACGAGGCATTCGTTGCATCCCAAAAAACTCGCTTTAAATATAAAAAAATATAAAATATAAAAACTAAAAACGTACTTACAAAAACTTAACGTACGTATTAGGTAGGCGTGGCTGACTCTTAACTTTTATAAAGAATATCTCTGGATTTTAGAATTTAGTCTTTGCAACTTTACAGATCTTCTTTATGCACCAACAGCTTGTAACACTCCAAAAAGAAAGGAAAAATTTAAATTGCATCATATGACCCCTTTAAATAATTGTTTATCGCATTGAATTTTCAAACTCAGCATTTGTCTTGTATGTTTAAAGGCTTGTACACATGGAGCTTACAGCATACCATTTCAAGTACTTCAGTAGGCAGCATTGCTAGTATTACATTCAGAACATAGCCAACATACCTTGATATCCTTCAGAACCAACCCCTCCAGTCCTTCTCTGATGACACGTGTGATCATTTCTGCCAGGTCAGCAGCTCTCTGTTGGGACACAATGTCATTAGCTTTATAAAAATCATCCACCCTGAAGTCTTATCATAACATCAACCTTTAATTAACTTGGCCTGCCTACACATTTGTAAGCATCCTTGAACATTGAGAATATATGCATCATGGGTAGAGAAAGAAAAACATAAAAACACTGCAGAACTGACCGTGACATGCTTCATTTCTGAGAAAAGAATCCTGTTAGGAACTTCCACCATATTGTCAAGGAGAAACTTTCTTCTCTCACAGAGAGGCCTGGAAAACATCACCACATCAACATCTTTCAAGTCTTATATTAAAAATATCAATCAACCTTTAATATAAATGTTGTATTGTTCTCTAAAACCTGCAATAACGTTCAGATTAATGAAAAATGCATTCCTTTAGGTTGACTCACTTGTCCATGAGACTGACACCATTAAAATAAATGCAGTCGAACACGAACAGACCCACTTGAGCGTCCTGGAAAGCTGCTTTCTAAAAACACAGGGAAAAAAAAAAAACTTTTTTCAGCAAGCATACATTAAATTGATCAAAGTAAAAGTAAAGACACTTATAATTTTACAAAAGATTTCTATTTCAAACAAATACTGTTCTTTCTATTCATCAAAAAAAAAAATCCTGAAAAAATGTATCAATATAAAATGAAATGCTGATAATAAATAAATAGTTTAATTTTAATATAAATAGTTTAATAAATAAGGAGTTAAGCAGCTGTTTTTTTCATTGATAAATGTTTCTTGAGCACAAATCAGTATATTATGATGATTTCTGAAGGATCATGTGACACTGAAGACTGAAGTAATGATGCTGAAAATTCAGCTTTGCCATCACAGGAATAAATTACATTTAAAAATAGACACCAGTTACTTTAATTAATTACAATAATATTTGACCATATTAGTGTTTTACTTCAATTTTAATCAAATACATCCAGCCTGGGTGAGCATACAAGACTTCTATCAAAAACTATTTTAAAAAATCTTACATATCCCAAACATTTTGAACAGTAGTGTAGTGCCTGAGTCTACATGGATTAATTTGTGACTTTTTTTTTAAACCGCATCCATTCACAGATGAATGAAAGTCAAGTTTGAAATTACATGAGAATGAGTAAATAATGCCAGGGGTTTTTGTTAAATGTGAGCCAAAATCATCACAATTAAAAGAACCAAAGACTTAAACTACTTCAGTCTGTGTGCATTAAATTTATTTAATACACGAGTTTCACAATTTGAGTTGAATTACTGAAATAAATGAACTTTTCCACGACATTCTAATTTATTGAGATGCACCTGTATTTAACTAATCTGTTACAGAACCTCAAAAACATATTGCTTTCTGGTTTACCTTATGTACTCCAAGAGTCCCAAAAGGCAGTGGTTTGCTAGTCTTTGTATCAATAAGAAGAACTTCAGCATCAAGGATCATGCTATGGCCACCAGGAAATGCCTGCAGTATGAAATCTTTAAAATGTGCGACCTGTGGGAGAAAATCACTCTTTAACATAGATTTGAATGGTTTTAAACATGTATATAAACATATCCCATGGCATTCGATTTGAAAAGCTAACCGACTGGAGGTCCTGACCTTGTGTGGGAGTACTGGTTTGAGACTTCGACTGAAGTAACTGAAGTGATTGCCGTTCTTATGGACCTGCACACGCTCACCATCATACTTGATCTCAGAATACATCCCATTAGGACACTTCTTCATGGCATACTCAATGGACTTACATGCTTCTGCCTACAAAATCAAAAACAAATTCAATCAAGCAATTGATACAATTTTTAAGAAAACATTAAAAAGTATTTTATTAATCTTTTAATGTTTCTTAGAAAAAATATTTTACAATAAATGTATTAATATCCTAGAATCTACAGACTAGTCCAATTTATGTAGTTTTGCACATTATTAATACTAAATGTCATTTGTAACTGAAGATGTTAAAGGGATAGTTGACCCAAAAATTGAAATTGTCATCATGCCATTCCAAACCTGTGTGACTTTCTTCTGTGGAGATATTTTGAGAAATATCTCAGGTATTTTTCTGTCCTTACAATGGTCACCAAAATTGTTTGGTTACTAACATTTTTCAAAATATCCTCTTTTATGTTCAACAGAAAGTAATTCATACAGGTTTGGAACAACATGAGGATGAGTAAATGACAGAACTTTCATTTTTGGGTGAACTATCCATTTAAGAGCAATAGCGATTCAGACCAGCATTGGCTGTACGGGGGTCATCAGAGACGCCTCCACGCTGAGGATCTTTCTGGGCCCTGTTCCATTAGAAGCGTCCTGCTGGTTCCGTAGCACCCGGTCAATTACGTCACCAAGGTTACGGGAGGCTTTGAAGGCATCATAGGCGTTGGGGTCCACAGCATCCAAACTGATAAGAGAAAAGTCACACTGAATAAGCCAGAATAAACACAATGCTTTTAGGTACTATAGAAGAGTCACTTACACATGTTTAGCCCCAGAGTTGATTTTCAGATCATGCTTGACCAAACGAATGTAACACTTCAGATCATTTCCGGTGCATCTGGGAATCAAGAAACACAAGTTAAGCTCTTCTTAAATTTTAAACAAATGGAAAACACATTTTTTTTTCAAAGTGAATTTTATAAAATCAAAGTGTAAACTGTGTAAATATGATTTATATCTTACTTTTTAGCAATGTCCTGCAGCTCTGCCTGCTGATCATCCTCCTTTGTGAGTTGGGATAGACGGCTCAGTGAAGCATCCACCTCTTGGATAGTCAGAAGACTCTTGGCTGCTAGAGGGAAAGACTTGCTCTGCTCGAAAAATATCCGCACCGTCTCTGAAACATCTCCCTTTATGAAGCCGATAAAGATCAATGAAGAAAAAGGTCAAATATTTCTCAAAAGAACTGGCATACTTTGAAAAAGAAACAAACCTGTTCCAAGTCTTGCACCATCTCATCCTGACTGCAATTCAATATGCGGCTGAAAAGCTTGACAATCTGTTTGTCATTGAGGTTGTAGACATTCTTAACCACTCCTGGGAGGAGAAGCTTCACTGTCAGGTACAAATCTCCGCAGAATTTGTCTGTGAAGATGTGGGAAGGAGATTAACAGAGAGAAAAAAGATGCCTTTTGAAATCAATTTTTAAGCTATTGTTGTTAATGTTGGCTCATATTTTCCATGCTCACCTCCACCAGAGCCTTTTGTTAAGAAGTCTCTGATCATCTCGGTCTTGGCGTTATAGCTGGACTTCTCTGCGACTAAGGCACAAAGTTTGCGGAACTCCCGCAGTAAACAGTCTTTATGGTTGGGGTCACATAGCTGAGCCGATAAAGAGTTACCCTGACTGGGTTTGGCTGGAGATGGTCCAGGACTGGAGGAAGAGGAACCTGCCTTGGTAGCTGTGGACACAAGAGTGTTAAACCTTATATTAAGTTGGCATGACTATATTAAATGATAAGATTATACATTTATATCATTGCCGGCCAAAATTAACTTTTGTCCAAAATTGGCTTTGGTGGGTCAATAGAATTATATGCAAGTTGGCAAGTCATTCTGTAAAAGGAAACAATAAGAATGACAGTCTGATCCTCATCCATGCAAATTCAAACCAAGACACACTAACTGTCTATATATACGGTACTAAGTGACTACAAAGACAACTTGTATAAACTTTTATTCCTAAAAATATATAAAAAAAGATTTTAAAAAAACTACTAGGGCTGGACCAGAATATTCGATTATTCGAATATTCGTTCGGTGGGTTGGCATTCGATTTTCAATTTTGAGATTCAAATATTCTTTTCTTTTTTTCCGAACACCTGGCATCCCCCGCGAAACGGTTCTCATTCGCGCTTGAATATGAATCGCCCATGAGTGAACATCATGAACGTCATGATTCAGTTCATCTGGAAGAGAAGACAAAAATGCCAAAGACCTCAGCTGTGTGGGAGCACTTTACATTGAGTGAGGACAAGACAAAAGGCAGCGTGCCAAATATGCGATTTGAAACTGGCCTAGGCGTGGCTGACTCTTAACTTTTATAAAGAATATCTCTTTGGATTTGAGACTTTAGTCTTTGCAACTTTACAGATCTTCTTTATGCACCAAGAGCTTGTAACACTCCAAAGAGAAAGGAAAAATTGAAATCGCATCATATGACCCCTTTAAAGAAATAGATAGTTTTATTCAGTAAACTTTGCTACAAAAAAATATCTATTTTAACTATTAAGCAGCCAACTGTTTTAAGCATCGATAAGCAGAAGAAATGTTTCTTGAGCAACAAATCAGCATATTAGAATGATTTCTGGAGGATCTTAAAATTGGCTGCTGAAAATTCAGGTCTGCCTTCACATGAATAAATAAAACAAAAATAAAAAAATATTAAAATATAAAACAGTTCGTTCTTACTGTATTGATCAAATAAATACAGCCTTGGTGAGCATAAAAGACTTTCAAAAACCTTACAAAATATATTACTGACCCCAAACTTTTTTTTTTCAAACATTACAAAAAGCAAAAGCAACAAACAAAAGAAAACTGCAAAAAAAAAAACACACACATTTTGTGCAACTCTCTTGGCGTTGTACCTGTGAAGCCAGAAAACTTGCGAGGAGCATTGACTGTTGGATCAGCTAGCGGTGCTGACAGCTGCCCACTGTTGTTTAACTTTGCTTGCACTTTCTTCTTTGGAGATGCATTGGCTTTGCCTGCCAGTTCTGTTAAGAGGAGAGGAGAGAAGAGAAGAGAAGACTGCTCAGCATATGTCAGGTCTGCGATGACATCTGATCTGAACTAAACAAGGAGAGTAAAGCTATGGGTAACAGTGGCTGAATACCTGAAACATGTTTATTGATTAGTTCTTTATCCTCGTCCTGAAGTTCCTCCCATCCCTCCAGCTCTGTAATGTCGTTGATCTTCTTTGTGGTGGCGCGTGCTCTCTCAAGCTTCTCAAAGATGCACTTCACGTGGTACCACTCCTTCATTTCCCCTGCAGACTCACTAAAAGGGTTTGGCACTATCTTGCCAATCCGGACCAGCCCCTTCATGATCTTGTCTTTGCATTTCTTGCAGCCAGCCGTGCCACGTTTGGCATATTCCACACAGTATCTCTGCTCTGCCATGACTGGTCGTTCACTTCGCCACTCAGGCCAAGAAACGTGGAAATAAGAGCCGGAGCTGAGACTAAACTGTCGAATTTGTGGCACACAGAAAAAGATGCCACTGGGGCTAGACACAAAGCCCCACGAAAATATAAGAGTCCTCGAGCACTGGAGCGACTGATGATTTAATGTTGCTCTGAATGAAGTTTCCTTACAAAGTTTTGGCACAGATGATCTGCTGAGTGTCCTCACTGCCCTGCCAAGCCAAAGACTGGGCATAAAGTTCAGTAAAGGAGAGTTTCCATCTTACACAGCAGAGGTGATTTCTGCAAGAAAAACACAAAATGCTCATGCTTAAACAGCATTCAGGGGTATTTTTGACATAAACTAGAGTTGTGTGGGAATGTTAAGCTTAGTATTTTAAGTATAGGCTGGTGAGGTGGCAGCTAAACTGAAATATCATATTTTTTTATTAAGCAATAACATGTTACAACTCTACAGATCACAAACAAACATATACATTATGTAGAGTGTATGTTTATATGTAGACTCTGTAGAGTTGTAAAATGTTATTGCAACTCTACAGATCACAAATACACACACAAACATGCATACATACATAACATTTTTGAACAGTAAGATTTTTAATGTTTTCCAAAAGAATCCTCTTCTGCTCACCAAGCCTGCAATTTGATCCAAAATACAGCAAAAGCAGTAATATTGGGAGATATTTTTACTATTTAAAATTTTTATGTATTTTAAAATGTAATTTATTCCTGTGATTTCAAAGCTGATTTTTTTTGTATCATTACTCCAGTTTTCAGTGTCACATTATCCTTCAGAAATCATTCTAATATTCTGATTTGCTGCTCAAAAAACCTTAGTAAACATGGCAGCGTTTTAGTGCAATAATATTTTTAGAATAAAGTCAAAATTACGAGATTAAAGTTGTGTTATATTGCCTGAATAAAGTTAATTCATGTGAAAATTCCACCTACTCAAAAAAAAATTTATGTAAATAAAATGTATAAACATAACAATAAAATGTAAATGTTATGTTACGCCTGTTATGACTATTCACATGCTGTTTTATTAACGATTTTCGAAACTTGATCGATTACATGAGACATTCGTTTTATCAAGTAACGTTAGTTCTGATTTTTTTCAACGTCTTCTGATATTCATTCATGTTTATCTCGTGCTGGAACTAATAGAAAAGACAAATGTTTTTGCACATGGGCCAGGGGATGACTTGCTACTTCGCTGTGTGTATAATAGTCAATTTTAGTTTAAAATACCTGCAGTCCAGCACAATGCATTGCAGAAGAATCATAAGCAACTTCAGCTAACTCTAGTATAAAAAATACTAGCAATGTCATTTTCAAATAGCGTGTGCCGAAACTGTCATTTGATACTGACAGAATTGTCACTTACAATTATATTTTAGTGGATCTGTTTACGTGTCGCTTTGTTGATCAACGTGGAATTAGCTTACATGCTAACCTTAGCTAAACTATGCAGCAGCAGCCATACGACCAGCTAAATGTGAGAGATTATACAGAAGCTCATCTCACGTTTTACCTCAGTTTTCATTGCAAGACGACCCCAGGCTCCATGCGTAACGATTTGCATTTTAAAAACAAATAACTAATATGTTAGCACAAAAAAAAAAGAACACGATTCTGAATTGTGTTCTGTCCCCTTTAAATCACATGAGCGTTTCCTCTTTGTTTGGAAGTGTTTCCTGTGCCGTGCGCATGTGCACCGTTACATACCGCTGTTTTATAATTATTCGTTTTTGAAAACACTTGCCTTAGACACAAACCCAAGGAGAGCGCTCCCAAACTCGACCGTAGACTTTATATTTTAAAAGTTTTAAAACTCCTTGTGCAAACAAGAATTCCACGTTTTGTTCTACAACTTAAATTACACACATTAAAACCTGACTTTTTAAAGACGCTGTTGTTGTTGTTGTTAATAATAATAATAATAATAATAATAATAATAAATAAATAAATAAAACAGGTTGCTAAATAAGGACTACAGTTGTTGCCTGTTTCGTCCAAGCAGGTCAACTCACATACTTGTGGGAGCTGTAGTCCTCATGCTGAAAAAACCCTGCAGTTTAATCCGGAATAGCGTTCTAGCGTCGTACTCTTACTATTTCTGCCATATATTTCTTTATTTTCATATTTATGCTCTTTTATATTCAAGCTAATACACCTTGATAAAATAAAATAAAACCCATAAAAATGTCATTTTTATTTAATGAATAATTTTTCAGTTGTATTAATCCAGCTTTTTTGTAATGTATACACTATAAGCTATATATTCAATACATACAAGTTATAAATACATTAGAAAATGCTAAATGTTATTTATTACCGTTAGTACATTATTATACTTTGGCATTAGCAACTGGGGTTGAATGCCTAACAGTAGGTCTAATGCAGTGGTTGTTCCAAAAGTACAATCACAGCAGTACAATTCTTTTGTGGATTTAAGTAATAGTTTATTCAGCAGACACAGCAAGACTAGTACATCTTCTTCATACCAAGAGATGGCAGTAATTCCACCACTCTCGACATATTTACATTATACTGAGATGTACCTCTATGCTGATGTTGACTTTTATCATTATTTTTTCTAATGTTAGTAAAAGTTTTATTTTTATATTTTAATGATACTTATTAAAGAGTCACATTTATTACATACACACACACACACACACACACACACACACACACATATCTGATTCCTGTTTAGGACAATGAGTTGGGAAACATTCATAAAATGTAATCTGCAAGACAATTATAAGTTTATGGCACATAAGAAAACTATTCCAACAAAATCTAATTTTAGTTAATGTGTCAATGAGCAGCGTGGATGTTTTTTCCCCCAGCAAAGTGAATTTAAATTCCTAGTATGTAGGATTCAGCAGATTCTGAAATATGCACTGATGCTGAGCAAAGCTCAAAGCTATAATCACATCAGTCCAGAAGGCATTTCAAGGTTTCTACTCTAAACACTCCCCTGTGTTTACTAAGCACAAATATAAATGCACTTTTAATTCACCACACCACATCTTCATGTGCCAAATCTTGCCTAGAGCAGAATTAAATATGCTCTATTAACATACCATTACGGAGATCAAGGATTGCAGATTATGCAATCAACAAAGATATTTCTTGCAGGGTATCATGGGAATGGAGCATCTGTAAATATTTTCCTATCCATATCTAGACCATAGCATGTTAATTAATCAGATAAGCATGTTAATATAGCATCAGTAGTTACACTAACAAGCTAAAGCAGTATGTTGAATAACAATCAGTGTCACTGGGTACAAACATCCTATTTTTCAATACAGATTTCATCCAGACAACCCCACTTCGGTCATAATTGTCTCCTTAAAGGAATATCTTTAGAAAGTATTTCCATGTGAAATAAATCAAGAAAAATTAAGGTTGATTCACTAAGGAATTACACCGTTTCTTCGAGATGGTCCTCTCTGCAGAACACAAGATCCAGGGGGCGTGGTTAGATCCAGATCTCCTCCCACCTTACATATACCTAAACCTACCCGTCTCCACCCCCTGATCCCTAAACCCACCCATCTCCACCCCTAAACCTACCATCTCCACCCCCTAGATGTGGATCCAACCCCGCCCCCTGGATCTTTGTTCTGCAGTGAGGGGCTACATGGTTTCTTCAGTATAATAATAGTCTGGATGAGATATCTTATGTAGAGTAGACTATAATTTTTTTTTCCTCCAAAAAAGCACCACTAGCAAAACCTTTCTATATGTGTGTGACTTCTTTATACAAAAAAAAAAAAGATGAGAAGGAAATAAAAGATGAAAGAAAGTTTCAAGAGGGAAATATTGATTGGGTTTTAAGCAGTCTCGGTTCACTTGTGTGCTGGGATGAGGTGAGATGTCTGCAGTACATTTCTCCAACTCAATTAGGGAGTAAAACATGGGTCCCAAAGGACAGACTGAAGGGAAACTAATGGAATGATTCATCAGTCAGTGATGGCTTGTTCACAATTAAAAACAAATTAAATGACAATGAAGCGGAATGATTAAAGAAAGAAAATGGTCTTTTAACAATATAGACCAAAAATGAGGGAGCACATTACATTTTTTCATTGCTCAATCGGAGATTAACAGGGCCTGATCATATCGCGAGAGGACCCTGAATATATATGTTTTTACATTGCACTGCGCGTGCAGAGAAACCTGTGGGCCCTCATGCTGTAAGGGGTCCTTTGCACTCTATGAAGCAAAGGGCAAAGGACTCAGTCTGATAAATGTCCCAAGGGCCTTTGGTGTCCCTGACAGTCTGAAGCTCACTGTGCCAGTCCATAATTCAGCCCTATACATTACAACAGACTGTACAAATGGAAGTGCAAATTGAATGTAATGTTTTTGGACACTTAAAGGTACAGTTCACCAAAAAATTAACATCTGCTAAAAATGTACTGATCTTCAGGGTGTCCAAGAAGTAGATGAGTTTGTTTCATCATCAGAAGAGATTTAGAGAAATTTAGAATTACATCACTTGCAATGCTACATTTTATGCTAAAAACGGTTTAAAATTAAAATGCCTTAAAGATAGAACTGTTTCTTACAAACACAGCTTTTCACAAGAAATTAATTGATAGACTGCAGTGGATGTTTTTATCAGTTGTTTGGACTCATTCTGACAGCACCCATTCACTACAGAGGATCCATTGGTGAGCAAGTGATGTGATGCTAGATTTCTCCAAATCCTTTCCGCTCATCTATATCTTGGATGGTCTAAGGGTGAATGCATTTTCCACCAAATTTTCATTTTTGGGAGAACTATTCCTTTAATTGCAATTAATTAAAAAAATTATTATAGTTTATAATTTATACTAAATGCAGTTAGCTGAAACTAAGTGTGCTTTTTTGACACACTGAAGCAGGACTTAAGTACAGCTTCATATGTAATTTCATAATTACTTACTGTTGTCTTTGAAATATGGTTATATACTTTTAAGATTTGAAGTACACTACAAATGCACATTCAGATCCCTACAGGCCAGCTTTGGAGGCCCCTGACAGTTCAAGGTCCACTGTCCTGACCATAATCCAGCCCTGAATGTTAAAACAGGATGCATGATTATTTATTTACATTGCATTGGCTTATAAGGAGACAGTATGTCAGAGCGAAAACCCAAAACCTTCCCTGTGCCGCAAATTATATTCATAAAACAAATAAGAGAGTAAGCACAGACCTGCTCGCTTTGACTGATACATTAGACACGCGGACCGCCTTCAGTCTCTCCCCGGACTAATGAAAATGTGCATTGTAACATTATTATTTCCATTGATTTCTTTCCAACCCAATGTCAGGACATTTAATCTTTTATTTATCACTGTCTCTCTCTTGCCACCACACCCATCGCTGGCCTTATTTTTCTTTTCAGCGTAAATCAATATTGGTCTTGAGAGTTTTCGCTCTGTGCTTTTTCCTTATACCTGTCTATTTCTTTGACTCATGTCCCATTTCCCTCCTTTAACATCTGTTGCCTTCTTTCTTTCTCCGTTTCTCACGGTCTGTGTTTGATTTCCAATTAAGCTGTCTCCAGGCTTGAGTCCTGCATGACCTTTAGCGGCTGCAGTGTTGAAGGACACAGGCTGAAGCACAATAAACATCTCTCTTCTGAAAGGCTATGATGGAAGTTTTTCCAGCAGAATGCATGCAACTGCATTTCAATTTAATGCAAGTTAATGCAACTGAATAAAAGGGCACATTGGGGCACTTTTTCTCACATAGCTACAAAAAGGGGTCATTTTCAATATAAATATTTGATTATATTTATTTTAAAAATATGCTCCATGTTGGCTCCACATTCTACAGATGGACGTACACTTACATTTAAGGCTTTTAGAAGATGCTTTTATCCAGTGTAACTTGCAGAAGTGGTTTTGCATCTCATATGGGAGCACTGTAATCAACAGATGGCAAGCATGTCACCTGGAACACTATTTGCTAAAGAAGTGCTTCCTGTACAAAATAAAACAAGTGCTACAGACCTATCCTTGTGAAAAAGAAGTACTCTTCAGCATACTTAAAGTATTAAAAAAACACATAAAAAGAACTAAATATATATTATAATATATAAATAATATAATATAACATAAAATAATATGATACTTTCAAATAATATTCTTATGTGCAAACTGAATGTAATGTTTTCCGACTTAATTTGCATAGTTGCAATTAAATGAAAATGTATTATAGTTTAAATGTATATTAAATGCAATTAGTTGAACTTTAGAGTAATATATATATATATATATATATATATATATTTACATAATTATTAAATATTTAGAAGAAATTTCATAATTACTTCTATTTTCTATTGTATTATTCTATTCTATTGTACTGACCATGACCAATGTACTGAAATGGATTTATGGTAAACAAAAATATACTTGTCATGTCTTGTCATATCATCTCTAATGAAACTTGTATGTCATGTATTTATATTTGTAAATATACAAATGTAATGATGAAGTTGCAATGTATTTTATTTAAAATATATAAGTTTAAATGTATTATCAAATAGCACAATATGGTTAAATGCTATATGCTAAATGTTAAATGTTATATGCTAAATATGTGCTAAAAATATGATTTAGTGTGTTAGTGTGTTAGTCAACACATCGAGTGTACGTCTTTACAATAAGACAAAAGATTATTAAAACAGTTTTAAAGTGTACTTAAATTAAAACTTTTATTTTGACATTATTACAAAGTGTAGTTTTCAAAATTGTACTTAAGTGTGTTAAGAAACTTATTAATCAAAGTGTACTTTTTTTCTTAAGTTTTATTATATTATCTGCAAGTACATTTTTAAGATTTGAAGTACACTACATGTTATTATTAAAAACTATTATAGTTTTGAATTAGTGTTTTTTTGTTTTAACTTTTAAGTTTTAGTAATTTTTTGTGTTTTTGTAATTTCATTAGTTTTAGTTTTTTTTTTTTTACGTCTATATAGCTTTTTAAATTAAGTTTTAGTTTTAGTTATTTTAGTAAGGAATAGGGAGATTGCGGAGGGAGTGTAGCAGAGGTGTAAGGTGGGAGTACTTGAGAAGGTTGAAAATAAGGTGGGCTGCAGCATTCAGGATGAGCTGCAAAGATTTGAGATGCAGTAGTCAAGGTGAAGGCAGACCAGTAGTGTATCTGGTAAGAAATGATCTGTTTTGCAGATCGGATTTGAATCGGCATGTTTTGACTGTGGTTAGTAGCCTATATAGGGTGCAAATGACAGGCTGGTGTCAAATATGACACTATGGTTCTTCGGTTTCTGTGTGGGTGAGAGGGTTAAGTTGTCTCCTGAAATGACAAGGTCTTGCCAAGAGTGATTACTGGCCAGTATGATCATCCATGGGTGCAGTGAACAGCTATACTAAACAAGAATTATGGGTCCCCGCCATTAAGATTAACTTTTTTTTTTGACAAGAAAACAAGAAAATAAAATATAGTATATTTTTTTAGAGACTATAGATTAATTGCTATTACAGCTCCAATGACAGGCTACTATATGTTGCGTCTATGCAAGTTGCATAAAAAGGTTTCAAAAGGGGGTTTTCACAGCGATGCAATAGAAGAACCATTTTGGGTTCCCCCAAAAACCTGTCTGTTAAAGGGTTAGTTCACCCAAAAATGAAATTTAGCCCATAAATTACTCACCCTCAAGTCATCCTAGGTGTATATGACTTTCAGACGAATCCAGTCGGAGTTATATTAAAAATGGTCTTTGATCTTTCAAGCTGTTTAATGCCACTCAGCAAATGTTGCATGCATCAGTCCAAAAGAAGTGAAATAAAAAGAGCCCATCCATAAAAAAAAGTGTCTCACAC
>NW_015649570.1:25541-28199 GCF_001515625.1 Sinocyclocheilus rhinocerous | reverse complement strand
CCTTTGTTCCCCCCCCGGAGCCGTGTGAGATACTTTTTTTTAATGGATGGGCGCTTTTTATTTAACTTCTTTTGGACTGATGCACTGCAACACCCGCCGAGGGGCAGTAAACAGCTTGAAAGATCAAAGACCATTTTGAATATAACTCCGACTGGATTCGTCTGAAAGTCATATACACCTAGGATGAATTGAGGGTGAGTAATTTATGGGCTAATTTAAATTTTTGGGTCAACTAACCTTTTAACAGTTCTTAAAACACTGGGTTTTTTTCTCAGTGTGAAGAATATTTCAATAACCTGAAGAAGTTTTTCCCACTATGAACAAACTTTTCTGCATTGGAAATGTTCCACGGATGTTAAAGGTTCTTCATGGAACCATCAATACCAATAATAACTTTATTTTTAAGATTGCTGCATATAAGAGTCTCTCACAATATCTTTCATTTTCTTTTTATTCAAGCGTTAACACTCCCACTATTACAAAAAATTCATATGAACAGATTTCCATCCTATTTCCAAAAAGATATCACATTTCAGAATACAGTAAAAATGAATAAATATCGCAACAAGCTACTAAAAACACAAACTTATTACCACAGAGCTGCAGTTTTAGCCAGTCTTATATACACATCTGGACAAATCTCATTCTTTACATGGCTGGAAGGGCAAATCCACGTTAGCATTCTCACTAGCGTGCATCCCTACTCTCTCTTTGCACCTGTCACTGGAATCATCAATCCAATATTTTGTTTATTCTGATTTTGAAAGACCCAATCCCTTTAACCACTATTTTTTTTTTTTTCGCTTTTGGGTACCCAATAAGTGCCTCTTCCCAGTGTTGCCAAGTTCACAGTTTTCCTGCGGAATTGGGCTACTTGTAAACAGGTGCTGCGGGCTGCTTTTTTGTTTTGTCCCCCTGAGGTTTAACGATTTGATGTATTGCATAAATTATAATTGACTGAAATCCATCTATTGAAATATTTTACATTCTACCACTGATTAAACTGCGCTAGATTACATGTTTTGTGAGGGAGGGGCCTTTGAGCTCTTTTATGAAAACAGGCTGATTACTGCTGATGATTTTCAAGTTGAAATTGTGTATAACGCATAACAGTGACTGCAAAATATGTATATTAGGTATGAAAGTGGCATATGTTGGGTTTTGATATTTGGATAGGGTCATTGGGCTTGTTTTGGGCTATTTCATATATCATCATGAGTGCTTGTATTTTGAAGTGACAGAAAAGTGAGTTCACTTTCACTTTTTTAGAATGTACAGATTTTCATTTTATTTTACTGTACTATTAATGGTTTTGGTTACAAACAAACAAATCATTTTTTAATAAAAACATATATTCTGTGAACACCAGCCCAGTTTTGGATAAATTCAGCTTGGTATCTACAGGCAATAAGCTTAGATTGTATGTGCTTCATCTGTTTACATATGTCAATTTAATATCAGATTTTACAGGTATAAAACAAGGACTTTGGATAAGGACACATGGATATATGTTACAATATGGAAGAAAAGATCTGTTGCTACTTCCATTTCATCACAACTTTAAATCTCTGGGCCAGTTTTGCTTTAATTATCCCTGCTTTTGGTTCCAAATGATTGGTTCCAATAATTTTTGGAATGAGAAAATTAGGCAAAAAAAAAAAAATTATAAATAAATAAAAAAAATATATATATATATATACACCAAGCGGCAACCTCCCGCTCTCTCTCGTGAAGCCAACAAGGAAGTGACTTAAACTGTAATTCATCAACTGGCCGCTAGAGGCTAGCTGCAAAAGGGAGTCAATCCCATAGACTCCCCATGTTAAAATGCCCAACTTTACAGCAGAACAAAACATTTTGGAGATTTTGGTCTATATAGCTAATTTTGCCCTTCATGACAACTGTGAGGGGGGTAAAAATTTTTATAAGTCATCCGTTTAAATTATATTAAGCCTTAAAATTCTGCATAATTAAGGGCGTGGCCACTTGAGTGACAGGTGGATTGACGTTGCTGTCTCTATCAGCCGCTGAACTTGGCATCTCTGCCGTGTTTCTGCTTTTGTTTTATTCAGTCTATGGGTTATTTTCGTGATTATTTCTTAAAATTATCAAATAAAATGTCTTGTTGTGCGGTTAATTGTACTAACAGACCGTCCAAGTCTGGGATCCATTTTTCCGGCGAGTGATATTGTAATGTAATTTTATTTATTAATTTATTTATTCTTTATAATTTTATTCAAAACTCTACTACACTCCAGAATCCGACAGACTGTGATTTAGCTGTAACGTTAGGCCTGTAATTAACGTTACTCGTTAAGCGTTTTCCTCCCATAGAAAACCGTTATAAGGAAAACGCTTACATGGCTTAATGCATTAAAACAGTGCTTGTCTGTACATAGTATGATTTATTAATCATGTTCTCACTGAGTTTCGTCTTTTAAAAACAGGTTTAATCGGTTTTAATTCATTAAGCCACGTTAAGAGTTTTTCTTATAGCCTAACGGTTTTCTATGGGAGGAAAACGCTTAACGAGTAATTAACGCGTAACGTTAATTACAGGTCTAACATTACAGCTAATCACAGTCTGTCGGATTCTGGAGTGTAGTAGAGTTTTGAATAAAATTATAAAGAATAAATAAATTAATAAATAAAATTACA